>NW_017095577.1:20288-79416 GCF_001412225.1 Nicrophorus vespilloides
TTCGTGTATATTTATATATAGATATGTATGTGAATTTTCGCAATTTAATTCGTTACATGCGGCACAGAATACGCCTGAGATAATCTTTCGATTCCCTTTCTTGGAGATCGGTTTTCGTTTTGCTAATGTCCCAATGCTTTCTCGGTATCTTTCTCACGAAAAAATATATATTGATATCACTCCAGCAATCTCAATATTACATTAAAGCATGTCACAAGGAATGTAAGCACGAATTTATTTTTATTCTTGTATTCGTGTACATTATTCTCATTTATATATATATAGTACGGTTCCAGATAATATCCAGCACTGTTTGAAACCGGATTAATCGAGGTCTTACGACAAATCACGTTTAGGTAATCTTTAATGGGAATTTACGGGTGAACGGCGGATATATCCGCCCCAACCTTTATACAGGAAACTTCAAATTTATATAAAATTAATTTTTTACTTTTTTTCGATTATAATTAACAAAATAATAACAGAGGTGATGGAAATATGTTATAAAAGGTATTTTACAAAATTAAAATCTGTAATTAAATATGCAATATTCGGAATTCAAAAGGCGATTCGTTAAAGGTTATTTATTTGTAAATTTTAAAAGCCCCGAAATCACTACCCGATAAAAATATGCTAATGCATTCACTTTTATTCACTACACTTTGAGCAGCAATTTACATATTCAGTATATAAAAAAATAAATCTCTCCGTTTTGTTTGTTGTTTTATTTCTTTTTTTTTTCGTGATAATCATAAAAATGTTATCAACTGAAATTTCATTACCATAAATGCGACTATAAAATTATTTTTTATTTCCCATAGATTTCGTTTTAATTTCTCTTATTTTGATCATAAAAGATTATGAGAAAGGTGGTAGCATTATTAAATTAATATTTGATCACCATTTTTTTTTAATGATTATAAGAGGAAATGGAGTGCATATAACTTTTATTTGCATTTTTAGGAAAATTTTTGTAATAAAAAAAAGTATGTGGGACTTTCATGTGCGAAGGACTTTATACTTTTAAAGAAAGTTTAACGTTAGAAGTCCAGGAAAAGTCGAATTAGGGCGGGTGGAAATACGTCTCAATTTCCCTAGACACGTAAAGTATAAATTGGGAACATTTATTTAATGGCATTGGGGAGACGTTGGGGTTTGGAAAAGTTTGTTGTTTTGAATGGATTTGCTCAGGATATTCGCACACTTTTTTTTATTCTATTAAACATTGGTGTAGGGATATTATTCTTAGCAGGTTGTAAAAGTTAAGCAACGTGTCTTGAGGATATTATTTGTATGGTCTAATTATTAGAAAGGAGATAATATTTTGTATGCATTTCAGATGATATATTATTTTTTTATTCTATTAAACATTGCGAAACTGATATTATTCTTCACAAGTTGTAAAAGTTAAGCAACGTGGCGTGAGGATCATCGTATTTGAATGGTCTAATTATTAGAACTGAGACAATATTTTGTGTGTATTACAGTGGATATTTTATTAAACATTGTCGAAGGGATATTATTCTTCACAGGTTATAAGAGTTAAGCAACGTGTCTTGAGCATAATATTTGAATGGTCTAATTATTATAACTGAGACAATATTTTATATGAATCCCATTAAAACATTGATGAAGAGGTTGTAAAAGTTAAGCAACGTGGCTTGAGGATAATATTTTATTCATGTAATTATTAGAATGGAGACAATATTTTAAACTAATACTGTCTCCGTTCTATTGGTTAATTAAATAGTTTTAAGGTCAAACTTATAATAAAAATAGATAAAATTATTTTGTATCGATTGATTTTTATTGTATCTTTTTTTTGTCAATGAAAACAATTTCCTATTTTTCAAATCTCGATATAAAACATTAAATAATTAAAACTTATGTAATGAATTTATAATTAATTTTGAACATAATTTAATGTTATAAAATCAAGTTGTCACATTGCATAAGTAAATACGTGATTGATGGGACAAGTACATTTTTATTTTAAGAAAAATGTAGACACGTATTTATGAGTAGGAAATTGTTATTATATTTTTTTTGTAATGTGTCTGACCTTCTATATTTGCATGAATTAAAATTATTTATTAATATAATTTTATAAAAATCAACTAATTATCATACTTAATTAGTATATTTTAAAATCAAATTATGAACTTGTTTAAGATTCTTCGAGCCGTCATCAGCATATGTGATTACAGGTCATTCCACTAAAATTTCAGATTCATTCCACTAAAATTTTATATTATAAAAAAAAGTAAATGGCAGGTTTTATCTTATGGGCAATTTGAGTTTAAATAAATTATATATGATTTACTTACACGCGTTTAACTGTAAATCAATTTGAATTGCTTAATAATCTTGCGCGTTCGTTTGTACCAGAAAAACAGTTCCTTGTAAGAACATCAAATAGATTTATCATAATTTAAAGAAATAAAATTAGTAAAAGAAAATAATTGTCTATGTTATTTATAATTGTCTACGTTATTTTTGCTAAACTAATCTTTTACAATAATTTTAATTATAATATATATAAAGCTAAGTATTATTACTTAATACTTTTGATGAAATTTCAATGATATATTGTACTTTTATTTAAATATTTTCAACTTTAAATTTTATCTATCAAACGATATAAAATGTCAATATTCTCAGTTATTTCATTATAATACGGGTTTTTGATATTTAACTTATATAACTTATAATTTTATATTATTACTGATTACATTTTATCTAAATCGAGTTAATTCAAAACAGTTTTTTTGACATTAGATTTTAAGGGTTAGACAATTATTTCTATATATAAAGGATATAAATATTTATTGACTTTTGAAAATAATAATAAACTAAATTTTAATATTTTACGTTTTATGAATGTCTCTAATGATAAGATTGTCAAATAATATAATGAAAATCCATTAGATTTAGCAATAAAATCTTTGAAAAGAAGAAAAAAGTTTAAAACCAAGAATTGTTGCTCTAACATATGTAATGTATTTTCTTATCTGTGCTAGAAACTGTGCTTTCAAGAAAGTGCAGCCACTTAGCAAACAATAACATTAGGAATGTGTTGGAGATAATTGAAAGTGAAACTGGTCACAAAAAGTCTATTTTAAATTTAGCTAAAAACCTTGCTCCAAATACTTTTTATTTTCAATACTTATTTTACTACATATTTTCATTATAATTATAACATTTTCTTTTTCACGAGAACAATAGAATTTATAATAATATTAATATCTCTTTGGATATTAATTTTGTTTGTATCATGAAATTTATTATGTTTTATTTTCAATCTGGAAGAAGAAAATTGTTATAATATATTTTCATTGAGAGAACAAAAAAATATTGGAAATTTTACTACAAAAATCATCCAATATATGAAAGAATTATTAAAAACTTCTTTTATTTTAACATCTATATTGTTTATGGTATTAAGATTTATTACTATTGAAATTATCTCAATTTTCCTGAAGATTTCATCATTTTTTTGACACGTATTTTGATCAACTAAAACTTCTTGATGTAATTTGGATTCTATTTTTTGTATGTTCTTGAAAATGAAAAGCAAAAAGCAATTCGATGGTAATTTAATATCGTTATTCATAGTTGATTTTGTCAGAATTAAAGTCACAAACAAATATTAAATAATAATTGAATAATTTCTCCTTGATGAGAACAGAATTACTTAAAAAATAGAAAAAAAAAAACAAAATATTGTAATAACCATACAACGTGTATTAATTACATAATTGATTGGTGAAGGGAGATAAATTGTTAAAAAAATGTAATGTGAATTGAATAATTATAGAAATAAAAGAATCGAGTCTTCTTGTATTTTATTAGTTTTGGTTGGTAATCGGTTATTAATTAAATTATACGCTTAGGAAATTATCGAAAGCCAATTATATTATGAATACTTTCTAATTGTGAATATTCATTAAACTTGCATTCATGCATTCGAATTTTCACGAAACCCATTTATCATTGGTAATTGATGGTTGACTGCACGTGCATTATTTCAGTACACCAATTCTAATATTAAGAATTTAAAAAAATATTAATTTCTTAGCACAATTACATTTCGTAATGGCTTTGCAATTCTTGTATTAAAATTCAAACGTCAAGTGCAGAACTTTAGAAATAGTTGTATTAAAAATTGAGTAATTCATATTTTTAAATTGGAAATTGTGTTTTTTTTTATGTGAATGCACGTACCGAAGAGGAAGAAGTAAATTGCGTGAGCCCCAAAGCTGTTTTCCAATATCTCCGTTACGTTCAATTAAATTCAGAAATATCCGAACGTAATTTCGCGGCGTGGGCAATTTGCATCTCGCTTTTGCTGGACGTTCGCAAATAATAACAATAATTCAATGCCGGTGTGCCCTTCGGTCGAGGTCCGCGAGGGCCTTTTTTTCCCCACAACAGAGAGAATATACTTTGATGCTGCGTTCACGTGAGGATTGGATGAGATGAGCAAACGAGAGAACCTGTAATTTACGAAACGAAAAGCGTGTAATAATATTACGCTGCTTAGTCAATTCCAGACAATCAATTTAGATATGTGCAACAGCGTTGTCTATGCTGATTTCAACTATTATTCTTGTACATTTGCAACTGTTTTTTTTGTCTTCCCACTCGATAATTGTTTCTATAAATATTTATGTTATTATACGAATAAGTCATTTGTAATATGGAGCTGTTATAGAATTTATTGACATTTAAGCACTTTCGGATGAGTGGCGAATATATCCGCCCTTTACCCGAAGATATTCCAATAAACATACATGAAATTTTTACTTTATTATTGTACAATAACATCGATTTTTTATAAATTGAGTAATTCTTAAGAATTTAAACGCATTCCTGATTTGTGA
Organism: Nicrophorus vespilloides; assembly: GCF_001412225.1. Lineage (NCBI taxonomy): Eukaryota > Metazoa > Arthropoda > Insecta > Coleoptera > Silphidae > Nicrophorus > Nicrophorus vespilloides. Next base: position 25,172 of record NW_017095577.1, read on the forward strand.
GAAGAAAAAGCATCGATTTTATCTAACGCATATCTTTGTAAATGAAAAGATTGTTTAAAAATCTTTTAATCATAATGAATTAAAATTTACCAATACTGATTTAATATTGTAATTACAAGAGTTTTTATTCAATTCTTCCATTTGTAAGATAGCAAATATACAAAATATTTCAGTGTTTTAACTAAATATTCAAATAAATGGAAATATTGGAAGAATAAAGGTATTTTCAGATGGTATACTTGTGGTGATACTTCTAATTTTCATAAGATGTTATATACAAAATACTTTGTATGCCTTAATGACTACACGTTACTAACATACTTTAAAATTTACACATTTTTTTCATTTATGGTAAATTTTGTTTAATATGAAAATCTTATTTACATTCGTTTCAAGTTTCAGTGTAAATTATGTATATAGTTTATGAAATTTGATACCATTACTTTCTTTATTATTATGTAAATATGTAGGATATTATCATATATTATTGAAGTGTGAGAAAAGAATCAATAAATGGAATTAATTTAAATCTAGTATATTTTAAACCAATAAAATTTAAAAAAATATTTGTTTACATGAAAGTGGTAACAATAATAATTTATTGTACATATTCTACAAGGGGCTATTGACCGCAGTATGAAAGTATTTTTATAATAAATTAATTCAATGACCAAATTAATTTCACCAGTTTTTTTTATACTTTGTAGAAATTTAATTACAATTTCGTTTGTTGCGTTTTTAATTATAGTTGGTTTATAATGATAATGATGATGATGAGTCGTGATATATTCTTTAAAGGAATTAAAATGCTAAGTTATTCAGACAACTTTCAAAATTTAAATTTATTTATGTACTTTTTCTAAACATTAATAACAATTATAAATTTTGCGTGTGAATAAATTGTAATTTTTTTGTTTTTTTTTTCTATGGTTTGTTGAATAATATTTTATTTCTATGAAGAATCTGTAATATTAAAAATTACTATTAGTATATTAATTATACTTTTCTGAAACCATGTGAACAATTCGAATACTGTATATAAAAGACCATTGGTTTTCGAAAAACCAATCGTATATAATGAAATTTTGATTTTAGTTTTCGAATTTAATCAGTTTACAAATTGAATTAGAGTATATATTAATATCTATATAATATCTATAGTGTACATGATATAACCTTGTAGAAAATTTTAAAATACAATAGAAATAAAATAATAATAACAATTATTGCATATGTTTGATGATATTAGCATGTGATTAGCATGTTTACAGCTAATACATATGTAATTTGTTATTGTCTGAGGTTATTTCTCTTAAAAACGAACTATTTTGTACATTACATTGATGTTATAAATGACACTTGTTTTTTTCGTTTTCCACACTGTATTTATTCTGCGAAGTTGTTCACCTTTTGTTGGGGAATCACCCTTAGATGAGGTCGTATAGCTCGAAGGATGATGACGGAGAGATGACTTCAGAAACTGGAAAAATAAAATTAAAAAAAAAGAGTTGTCTGTTCGGCCTGCGGGTGCCCGCCTTTTAATGTCTTCCTGCTGCACTTCGGCGCTCGCAGATGTCCTCGGGCCCTCAAAACCACTCCGACAACATAACGCACCTGCATCTTCTTCCATCATCAGAACACAACGATCCACCAGAGACGATCTAGATTCTAGAAAGAAGGAAGGAAGAAAGTCAGGCGCCTGTTTCTCAATCAAACTATATTCCTTCACAAGTTGTTAATTGCTACAGCCATGATTTATTGCTCGAGAAAATTGTAGTTCGAACACAAGACATATCTATCAGTTTTTGTAATTACCTGAACTGGGTAATTATAACTAGAGGGGTAATTAATGTTCACTGCTTTAACAATATGTAATTTAATAATAACTATGTAATACAATATGTAACATATTAGTTTGTATGCATTGGTTTTAACGACCAATGCATCATTACCGTTACATTTACTTTAGTATAGCAGATGTACTATAATAATATATTATATATTTAATATAAAAAAATAATTGTTTTTTATAATTAATTTTATAATATTTGTCAATAAAAAAACAAACAATTTTTGTACGGGGAGCATAGTGATATCGGTTTTCGAATAAAATCAGTTTCCGAACTGAAAGAGCAGTTCAGTTGTTTTTAGTTGTCACGGAGACCGATCACATTGAAACTGGAATTGTATACTATATTGTCATTCCTACCAACTGTGTATGTCAGTTACTGACAGTTGTTTATAGACTGTCGTTAGTTGCCATGGAATTCGATGTTAATGATGTTAACTATTATGTAATTTTAATTTACTATGAGATAACGCAACAAATATAAATACTGTGGAACCTCTGCGAAACGCCTCGGTTTTCGAACAATTGATTCCCAAACATAAAACTAAAATACATCGTTTCCCGAACAAAATGTTGGCTTCACAGCATGTAAACTGGCAAATGAAATACGTGAGAATAGTGGTTTTCGAATAAAATCAGTTTCCGAACAGTCTTTATTTTAATGGGCAGTTGTTAGTTATTAATTGTTTTTAGCTGTCATGGATGTTGATGTTATTGTACTTAATTGACAGTTGGAATTGTACACATTTATACCAACTTAAATGTATTTTGTGTATTATGTTGTGAAGTATTTTCACACAAGTGGCCCTCTACAGAACTAACGCCAAAGATTTTACAGGCAAAATCGGGCGGATATATACGCCGATCGCCCGCAAAGTGTTAAATAACCTCATAATGCAGATTTTACAACATATAATTAATTAACAAAATACTTGTTAACAACAGTCCAATGAACATTAAACTAAACTGACAGTTATTATTGTATATTACATAGTCATTCGTACCAACTTAACATAAATTAATGTCAATATATTAAGTTACTGCCGTTACACGCGTATTATGGACGTGGCATAATAGACTACAGACAAAAGCTCGTTTCCATGGAAAATACGATTTCTTTTTCTCCGAAATGATTTTCACACGAGTCCTCTTTACTCTTTTGTTTTCTTGGTAAATTTTCTATCTGCTCTCGTGCGTACGCCGTGTGTACATATATTTTTTTTCTACATGCGCTCCTTCTTTTTAAAATCTGTTTCTTTCCAGGTACGAATTGATTTATGTAGGATAATTTCCTTATGCACAATAATAATTTATGTGCACGGTGTGCGTACGAAAGAACGTGCGTCTTGCACGCAACGCAACAATCCGACCGTCGCACGTTGGGGATTCAGTTAATGTCCAGAACATAAATCTCATCCGATATATATATATATATAAAATGTTCATATAATAAAATTGCCTTTGTGCCGTCGTCTCTCCCTAAGAAATTCCTCCTCTCTTGCACATTGAGACGTTGGTCAGGTTTCTATGCTGCACTTGCATCAACGACAAGGAAGATATATAAAAAAATCCACGTATTAATGATTACTTTTCGTAATTTATTTTACGGCAGGTGCGACTATAAATCCGCCGCAGTACGTGAATGATATATGACATAGCGTTTCTTATATAGATTCCTTCAGATCTCCGTTCAACTTTGTTGCAGATCAGTTTTCCTGAACTTGGCCTAATTGTTACAAATTTAAAAATAGTTCTATGTGATAGATTTTTTTCTATTTTTAAAATAACTATGTTATTAATCAAATCTATGTTCTATTTTAAAAATATACAATTTTATTTTTAGAATTTCATTTAATGCTTTGTTTGGTAAATGTAAATTATAAATTATTTCTCGTATTATTTATAACAATTTTAATGAAGAACAATAATAATATATAGTTTTTTTTAGTATATATTTGAATTATTCAATTATAAACTTTTATATATTTTTAAATTTAATTTTTCTAGGAAGAAAGTGTGTAACAAATTATTTATACCAATGTGAACTTTTAACCGTTAGGTAAATTTTAAATGATGGCCTTCAGTTGTTTTATTTATTAGAACTTGAAGTGTGTAACAGTAGCAAAACGCTACTAATTTGAAAATGCTGATGAGTGTGCAGGAATTGTACCATTGATTCCCCCTTTTTCTTTCTCATTTTATTGCATTCTGTAAACCTGCATTTTTTTACGAGCGCACTAAATATAGGCTGTTATTACTAGGCGACATGTCACGCTAGGTCTATTTTAAAGCGTGGACCTTATAGTTGGATTATTAAGTGCATGCTTAATGGTTTCCTAACATGCATACGAATACAATATAAAAATCTAAAGTAGTGCACATATTTCACACATGATGATTGTAATTCTTATAAAATATTACCTTAGTTAAAAAAAAACACGTAACCTTATTTACATCTAGTCTCAGTTCTGTTTTATTCATTAAGATAATTAACTATCATGTTTTATATAAAAAAAAAATATAAAATGAATATCAAATTATGTACTTTTACTATAATCAAATTATTTCTTTTAAAATATGAATCACGTAAATTGTAAAATATTACAAATGGAAATCACATAGTGCGGGTATGTTTTGAAATTTTCAAAGCTGACTATTCCGAATCCGGAAAGATAATAGCCGCACTATGCGAGGTTTTGCTGCATTAACCTTTTTGAACCTATAGGGACAACATGTCCCAATTACAATGTCTATTGGGAGAATAGATCCTAGAAACAATATCTGTTGGGACATAATGTCCCGATACCAATTTATTCTCACAAAATATTTTTTAACATTGGACAAAATATTATTTTTAATAATTTCTACTTCTTTCCAAATCCAAAATCAGATTTGAAGTATGAGATATTTGATAATGATGAGGATATTCAAAATGTCTAGGCTTAGATTTTTTTATAACATTTTACATACATTGTAAATTGCATACATATCGATTTTCATATCGTTTAAATGCAACAAATTGACATATCGAGTTGTAGTTGTAATGAGAGATGGAGAAAACAACTCTGGTTTCTTTTACATCTATTAAAATGATTAAACGATCTGCTATCATGATACATTAGAAATGTGCTCGTACATATCGAATTAAATAAATCATATTATGTGAACACATTTCTAATGTTGATTTATTGAAATACAATCTTATCTTAATATGTCTTTATTGAGGTAAAGTGTTTTCTTATAATATGTTTGCATGAGTTTACAATTATCAAAACAAACACATTTATGAGACAAAATTTTACTACGAATTACATAGAAACCTCGATACTCGACGATTTTGGTACAAGTAAAATTTTGTATTCGTCGCATTTTGAAAAAATGTTGTTCTCGAAGGTTATCGTAACACAGTTAATATAGATACATTTTTCGACATACGACCAGTCATACTTTTCATTAAAAAAAATATTATAAAATATATTTCTATCGGGTCTATATCGAAATCCCGACAATCAAATTCCCGACAACGAAATCCCGACTGAATCGGGTGTCGTAAACTGAATATATCTATTATTGAATTTAAGTGGGTTTATATAAGAATGGAAGTAAAATAAGATCATAGTTTGCAAAACGTTTGCACAGTGCTCTAGTCTACTCTCCGTAATTGGATTACAAAGGTTCGAGTTAGACCTAGTTTCAGGAATTATTTGGGTCATTAGTGCGAGGATTTCCTGTCCGATTAAGTTCTGCTTTTACATATAGTTAAATAGATGATGTTAACTTCTTATCAAATTGATTGGTTGAATTCACATTTATGTAATACTAATGTTCATTTCTTGTTTCCAGATCTTCCAATGTCGATGGAAACAGCCCCCTGGGGGAAACCCGACTGGTCGCGCCGTCCGTCCGACAGGTGCACCCCGTCTGCGATGAGAAGGCTCAGCTCCTGGCCTACGACAAGTGCGACGGAGGAGTCGGAGGCGGTGGAGGGAAGAGATCCAGTTTGGGAGAGGTGAATGGAAGCCCTCCTCCGTACCCTAAACGCGCCAGCTTGGAGTCGAACCCCAGTCCGACGTACCCTCTAACGCCCAACATTTGCGTCGAGGGTGGCCGCATCGAGTTCATAAAGCCGCCCCCAGAAGGCGACACCGCAGCCACCACTCCGACGGAAACGCCTCCGACGCCGCCCGCGACGCCCCGCGTCGTCCGCGTCACCGTCACGCGCGCCCTGCAGACAGATGATGCAGACAATAAGTGCGAGGATAGAAAGGTAGGTGGCGCCACGATCATCCACTATTAATTATTACCAAAATATGTCAAATGTCAAAATGCACAAACTAATTACTTATTAAACATTCAAATAAATTGCTTTCATAATTTATTAACAAAAATTATACGCTATAAATTATTTTGTATCATAATTTTACCTGTCAGCAAATGATACAATTTATGAGTAAAATTAATATTAAGTAAGTATTGATTTTATATGTGTATATTTTTAAAGTTGAGACAAAACTTGTTATAGTTTAAATCCTACTTAAATTCTTCTTTAGAAATGAATATAATTTTCGTCAAAATGTAGTTTCTGTGTTTCTGAACCTTTTGTATTTGAATAACTCTCATCAAATACATGATTTACTTGATATTTGAAATTTTATAAAAACGACAATCTTTGGTAATTTTTTTTAAATTTTTCGTAAAATTAGGAAAATATGAAACTAAAATTGTGATGGTAGTCGCACTTGACTCAATGTGGAACCGCATTTGCCCAACCAGCGGTCGGGGAACTTTTTTAACCATAACCCCAAAATATTATTGCGTAAGTCGATATTACCCCCCCCATTATGAAAAGAAAACAATCAATGTAAATTTTAAATAAATATTATTATTGAATTAACTTACATTTACATATTTATAAAAAAAATACATGAAAATAGTAACAAATAGTAATAGACAAATGGCAGCAATTTTTTTACCAAAAAGACGACAGATTTGCTTTGGTCTCAAATTGAATACGTGCTTCAGTACTGGATCGAAGTTCAAGAATTGCCTCTGCCAAACCTGGAGGTTCTTCTGGTACGTTAGTAATTTCACATTTAAAAGGATCTACAACCCAATTTTGTTTGTATATCAAGATCTGGAAAGTAGTCAGAGAACCGCTCTCTGAGTTTGGTAAGATGAAATTATAAAAATTTCATTTTTACCCCATTTTGGGTAATTTACCCCGGTTCCCCGACTGCTTCTATAAACCAATGATATTATGGGTAAATTTCCTATGTTTTCTAGGATAGTTTAAAAGAAATCTCCGTGAATATGAATAGAATTTTAGTTCAAAAATGTACTTTTTTTGATTCATCCTAGAAACTTTTCAAACTATACGTATTTTAACAACTCTCATCAAATACATTACATTAAACAAATAATATTTGAGAGTTTACAAAAGCTAAACAAAGTAACTCGTATTAGGTTTAAAAATATAACATCAATCAACTAAAGTATCGATTCAGATTTTAGAAATTGAGTATAAATTTAACTTTTTTTTTAAACTTACGAAATAGACTATAAAGAAATATCTACATTTTTTTAAAGAAAAATTTACTATAAATTTGGTATAGTTCAATAGATAAAACGTTCATACAGATAAATTTAAATAAATGTTCAACGCTTCTAGTAACTATAAAAAAAATAGAATTTGATATATTTAGCGAAATTATCTTTAATATTTATTGTTATTATCCGGTGCTTGAGAGATAATATATATTAATAAAGTACTATAAAAAAATGGATTATTACGAGAATGAAAGTTTATTTGTATTAATTTAAGGCACTGACTATTTTACTTTATTCTTTTTTTAAACCCTCGGTTCCCAAACATAAATATTCTAAATATCAAGAAAATAAATTCAACTTTTTTTTTTCAAGTACGAAAATAAATATTACTATGTATTCTTAAGAATTGTACAAATATAATCAATTCAATTAATTTTCAATTATTTTCTGTGGTAAAGCTGAACACAATGCTTTGTGTAAATATATACTCTTGAAAGGTCTTTACATTCTATAAATAAGATACATATAATTGAATAGAAATTCTCCAGAATACGTTATCTATTGAGTAGTTAATATCATGATTAAAACGTTCCCATTGTATTCATACAAAGTATTAATATACACCTCAAAGCGTTGCTTCAAATACACCATTGAATGATGGCAGCACCATTACCATTCATAATTAATGTACAATTCGAACTAGTTCACTGGTCCACAATCAATTAGTTCGAATGGTATTATAGTATATAACAAAACAATGTAACGTTGTCAGTTGTCTTGTATCTCACGCACGAGATATGCATGCGTCTTCATATAATTTGCGCAAACGTTGAAAGCTAAACGATGCACGATTACTTTGATAAATCTTCGGTGAATGCTAGTCATGAAAATATGCACAAAACGAAATATAAATACACCATCGTCACGCAAGAATGATAATAAATCGTGGGTCGTAGTTATGAATGGGCTCGCAGCTTTATCTCTTTAAGAGTGATAAATATACCCTTTTGTATCCACCATTCGTGGTAACCAGTGTTAATGTGTTGTGCAGCTTAATCACGTGTTGTTACCGTTAAAGGATTTAAGCAAATTTATCGTCGTTTTAATCCGACCCGTAATTTTATCAGGATATCACAAGTATTTCTTTCAATTGTCCAGATTACAATTCTATTATATAATTATTATTACAATTAATTCCTTGTCATAAAAGAAGTGATACCATTTCGTTTTACACCATGTTGTTGAGGTTATGGCAGTTTTCATTCGACAATATGACTGTCAAAAAAACTTCACTTATATGTCAATGTATCTAACCAAAAACAGTTGTCAAAACTTGTTAGATTTTATATAAATTGGATTATGTAAAGTATATTACGAATATACTCAACAAATTAAAGTAATGTGACATTGAAATGTGTAATTTTATCGGGATATACCAAGTATTTCTTTCAATTGTCCAGATTACAATTCTATTATATAATTATTCTTACAATTAATTCCTTGTCATAAAAGAAGCGTTACCATTTTGTTTTACACCATTTTGTTGAGTCAGTGTATGCCAGTTTTCGTTTGATAATATGACTATCAAAAAAAAACTTATATGTCAATTAATTAATTAGATTATATAAAGTATAGTGAAGATAGTCAACAAAACAACGTAATGTATCGAAAGTTAAGCAACGGTTGATATGCATTTTATTTGGGTGGGTAGCGTTTGCCAACTTTAGAAAAATTGTATAATATTGTAATAGAATTGAAACGATTTGTTAGACTAATAATAGTTGTCACCGCACTTATTCATACTCAATCGACCATTAAAAAGAAAACCTTGTAACCAATTAATTTACTACTAGTAAAAAACAAGAAAATAAATTCTAAAACAAAACACTCACAATTTATAAGGCTGATTGATGGTACCAAAACTTCTGAAGAATGAATACTATCTGACAGTTCACTCAATACACAAATAGAATGATGAAATTTAACACTCTGTTATAATTTTGTTACATCTATCTTCGGAATCGTCATTTAAAATTAAAATACTGAGTATGTTGAGAAATACTTTTGTTTTGGAATTTTGGTTATTTATAAAATAAATGATTGCAAGGATTGCAAAATTGAAACTATTCGTGACTTGGGAATGCGCACTAAAAATAAATATGCTTAATTTATTTCTACTTCTAGCATTGATGAATCATCTCAATAGCTTGAACTTTCTCGCCGTGCGGACTATCCTTAAAGATGTAATTTCTTTTGTATTCACAACACGAATAGATTTAAATAAATAAATATAAGAAAATATATTCGTATTCAATTATAAACAATCAATTAAAGAGTGTTGAAATGAAGATTATATAATTAAATGTTTTGTTCTAAAATTTTCAATATTTTTAGTGAAATCTGAAAAATTCTATTCGACCATTGTAATACGCTTAATGCGTTAAATAAAAACAAAATAATATAAAATCATGGTGCGTAATATACACGGAACAAAGTATTCGCATATATTACTACAGACGATGATTCGTTTAAAGTTAGGTTAGTTAGTTTATTGGTTAAAATTTAAAAAAAGTATTTAAATTAATGGTGCGTCTTATATACGAAAACAGTATTCTCATATATTACTTTTGTCGATTTGTTCGAAGTTAGTTTTATTTGTTAAAATTTTGTAATGTAATGAAAATGATGTTGCGTCTTATACACTAATAGTACTATTATTACTACTGTCGATTTGTTCAAAGTTAGTTTCAGTTTTTAAAATTTTGTAAAAGTATTTAAAATCGTGTTGCGTCTTATATACGAAAACTGTATTTGCATATATTACTATTGTTGATTTGACCAATTTTGTAAAGTAATTAAAATCATGATGCGTCTTATACGAATACGAATACTACTATTGTAGATTTGTTCAAAGTTAGTTGTATTTGTTAAAATTTTGAAAAGCTCTTTAAAATCATATAGGAAAACAGTATTCTCACATATTACTTCTATCGATTCTTCTTATACACGAAAACAGTATTCGTATATATTTTTACTATCGATACGCAAAGTTAATTTTATTTGATAATGTTTTGAAATATATTGATAACGTGTGTTGTGTCTTATACAGTATTTGTGTATATTATTACTGTAATTTTATTGAAAGTTAGTTTTATTCCTTTAAAAAAGTCGTGGTGTGTTTTATACACAATTCGCATATATTACTACTGTGGATTCGTTAAATGTTCGTTTTATTCATTAACATTTTGAAAAAATATTTCAAATTTTGGTGCTCTCTATATACGAAAACAATATTCATATATATTTTTAAAATATATTTAAAATCATGATGCGTATTATACATGAAAATAGTACTTGTCTAATATTATTACTGTCAAAGGTACACTTTGAAATTTAAAAAAATATACATAAAAAATATGTGTACAAAGGCCTATTGACCACACAAATTATAATAAACCAGATTATTTAACTTTTGTATTATTTTGGAATATTCTTAGTCTCATTTCCTTAAACTATATATTTGGGCTAAACTAAGCACAGTTCTGCAAACTACCGTTTATCTCGGTCGAGCTGCTGCGTCGTGTTTGCCTCCAAACCGACATTATGTATCTTGTGCATGTTGTTCTTAGTCACTTAAAACCACATCTCTCGACGGATCCGTGGTAATAATGGTCGTGTCATACTCGTAGAGGCAGAACTTAATAGACATTGCATAAGATAAGTCGTTACTGCAAAAAGAAAATTGACAAAAAAAAAGAACATCTTACCGTCTACGATAAGCACTATTACTACCTGTTGATTCTAACAACTTAACTACGTCGTTTTCTATTCTTTTATTCGTACTCGAAGGTTGTTTAACAGATTTCAATAATGTGTTTTGTATTAATCACGTTTGTTATTGCAATTTTAGATTACATTATGATTAGTATTTAATCTATTTGTGCTAATTTTGTGCAATTTATTTACTTTTCTACAGTTATTTATGTCTGTACTTATCATTGATTACACAATTATAAAAAAAAAACAAGTATTTATATTGCATATTATACATTAATTTTCAATATTCTTTTGATCCTTCTTTATAAAATCTTTAGATATACATATATTTAATAATTATTATATGATAATGTATTTATTCAATCAGTTTAACCGCGTTTTTTTTAAAATTATTTTAATTCAATTCCAAATCTTTACTCAAATTATAAATCTGTGTAATATTATACTACAAATTGTTTATGTTTTATGTGAATGCAAAAAAAAAAATGAAAATTTTATTACGCCATCTCTTGGCGTTTAATGTACTATTCATTGGTAATTTACGTACTTCAGTACTTGATAGGATTAAAAGTATTTATTTCAATGACTTTTGCGATTAACATTCTAATTTATTTTCAATTATTCGTCAAAGTTGGCTGTTGGATCATCATCAGTTGCCTAAATTGGACCCATCAAATTGGAGGGCGAAAATATAGGTAGAAAATTTATTGAATTAGAATAAATGATGTATTTTTATTCTTTATTTCTTTTAACATAGAACAATATCAAACACTACATGATTTTGGTATTTTATGTGAAGAAACGTCAACTAAGGATGAAGTCATGATACATTGTCTTAAATGCCATACTTTTGTCCACAAGGTGTTGGAACGGGTAGAAAAACTACAAAATACTTCTGATTAAAATATAGGTAAGGATATTGAAGTTAAGTTTGTGGTCCATCTTGGGAAACCAGTTGCTTTGATTGATGCATATTTTATTTTCATTTTTCTTAAACGATTGTGAATTGTATAAATTTCTATAAATATTCTTCTATTTCTTGAAAAACAATATTTAAATGGTCCAAATTTGATAACCTTTTCTTAGTACGATTAAAACATATAATTATAAAAATTAGTTAATTTCCTAGCTTTTTTATTGGACGAATTCTAAAATTCAATAATTCATGAAATGTTTAAATTTGACAGATTTTAGGTATAAAAAACAGTTTTTCATTCATTATTCCTTATTTCTATGAATAAATAAAGTTAGACGGTCCAATTTAGGAAACCCTTGTTTAATACCAACACAAGGAAGTACATAAATGTATTTGTTTTGTAGCTGTTTTCTATGATAATACTGGGATTAAATATTCGAAATTTTATATTTAAAATTTTGTGTTTTTTTTTTCAGTTAATAAATGGTTATTCCAAATTTATCAAGCAGGAATTCGTTTAAAGCTTTTTTTGTGTTGAAAATTGTAAATAAATGTGGATGATAAAACGAAACATGTATGAAAAGTGTACGAAAGTATCTCGACAGAACTGTACAATTGAAGGAGTCGAGTAGCAAATGGCCATTAAGGTCTGGGTTCGGGTTGGTCGTTGAGACATAAATCTAACACACTTATGTGTATGGATCCATGCACACTTATGAGCGCTTGCGCAGTTTACATGCAGTGTGCACCGTCCTATTTACTTGTGAACGTTAAATATATGATGCAACGTTGTACCTAAGCTTCAAAGGTTAAAAACGATGTTAAATTAAAAAAAATAGCACAAAAGCTACCACATTCATTGCAGAAAATAAATTAACGTGACATGAAGCAAACATGTATATACGAAGTGAAAAGTGTAAAGGTTGGATACGAAAAAAAAGAAGGAAAGTCAAAATTAGACTGAACGTAATCTCTTTATTTATAACCAAGTGTTCTTTGCGCCAGTTCCGATTGCGAATAATGATGCTCCAAAACGAATTTCGTTATAGGCGAACAGCTGTTGAAAATTAGCCAAATTGCATTTGCGAAAGCAAACACGAATTGATTCCGAATTGGTCGACCCAAGCCCTGACGTTATACACTCACATCAATTCGCATATATATATATATACATTTTCCAATTTTATTTTTAGCAATTTATTTTTTTTACCATTGCACAGCGTCAATTAATAACGACTGCGACTCCCCTCCATTCCCATTCCAATGGCAATAATTGAATTATTTTCAGTTCGTCAAACGACTGTTTAATGAAAGCAATTCGAAAATACTGGGGGCTGATGGAATAAAAAAAAATGAGAATCGCGCAAATGGAATCCAAACAATGCGCTCCCCGCGCCTTTGATTACTATTATTATTATTTTTCTGTTTGTCGTGTTTTAATTAAAGCGCGTATGTATTAATTCCGCAATTACGTGAATAAATTGGAACTGATTATGTTTGCATTGCGTTTTTATTTTGTTTGTCGATGATGGAAACTAAGTGAAAGGTAAAATTTTATATAGTGGAACTGCGATTCTAGGACTGCCTTGTTCTTGATCCGAGAAAATGGTTTCGGTTTTCGAATTATTTCAGTTTTCAAACACTCTTATGAAAATAATTATATTTGAGAATCATGATTCCACCTTGTATATAATCATAATAATATGAATGTAGTAGGAAAACAACAACGTTAAAGAAATACCTCAGTTTACGAACAATATTTTGATTCTCGTAATAATACTTAAATATATTAAGTATTTTCATTAATTTGTTACGAGTGTTATAAAAACTTGAATAATCAATCATTTGGGTTTTGTCATCAAACTTTACATTAATGTTTTATGAGAAAATGGTTTCGGTTTACAAATAATTCAGTTTTCGAACACTTAAGAAATTAATTTTATTCCATAATTAAGGTTCTATCTTTCATATACTCATTTTATATTAATATTATCTCATGAATATTATAATTTTATCAAAAAATTGCAATTTTCATTAACTTTTACCAATTACTTTTTGGTGGCTAAAAAAATGTATATAGTGGAACTACGGTTCTAGGGCTGCCCAGTTCCCGAACTGAAAAAATGGTTGCGGTTTTCAAAGTTCTACAAAAGTACGAAGAATCCCAAAGATTGTCGTACTTTCTTAAAGTTAAATCAATATATTAACTATTTATAGTATTTATATTATGTCTTTAATTTTTAAGATGTTAATAATTTTCATTGCTTTTGTTTAAGATTTTATGTTGTAAAAACTTCAATAATTAATCATTTGGGTTTTGAAATCAAACTTTACATTAATTTCTTGTGAGAAAATGGTTTCGGTTTTCCAATAACCTAGATTTTGAATACTCTTAAGAAATAAATTATATTCTACAACCGAGATACTAAGTTTGATATACTCATTTTATCATAGTATTATCTAATAAATATAATTTTATTGAAAATTTGCAAGTTTTAATAACTTTTACAAATTTATTTTTGGTATGAACATATATAGTGGAACTGCAGTTCTAGAACTGAGAAAATGGTTTCGGTTTCTATGGTTCTACTGTATATATATAGGATAATAGGAATGTAGTAGAAAAAATCGAAGAATCCCAAAAAAGTGCCTAGGTTTACGAACATAATTTCGGTTCTCGTACTTTCTTAAAATTAAGTCAATGTATAGTATTTATATTTGCTTAATTGCAATAAATATTGTAATTTTTCATTAATTATTTTAAGACGTTAAATATTTTCATTGTTTTTGGATACAATTTTATGCATCAAATATAGTCACAAAGATTTTAATAATAAAATAATTTTGATTTTAATATAAAACTTTACATTAATTTCTTATGAGAAAAAGGCTTAGGTTTTTTCAATAAGTCAGTTTTCTAATACTCTTAAGATTTCTTTTTTTATATTCCAGAATCGAGGTTCCATTTGATATATATTTATAATGGGAAGGCAGTGAAAAACTTCAGAATCCTAAATAAATACCTCGGTTTACGAACAAAATTTCTGTTTTGATATATAATTTTACATTCATTTCTTATAAGAAAATGGTTTTGGTTTAGGAACACTCTTTAAGATATTAGGAATTATGTATAATATTAGGAATGTAATAGGAAATATCGCAGAATCTCAAAGAAATACCTCGATTTACGGTCAAAACTTCAATTCTCGTACTTTATTATAGTCAATTTTTATTTTAGTTTGGGTTTTCATATCCAATTTATCGCTAATTTCTTATGAGATTTTTTTAGGTTTTCGAATAATTCAGTTTTTGGAAATTACGATGAAAGAATGTAGTGTGAAAATTAAAAAAATTCTCGCACTTTTTTACATTTAAGTTAATATATCAACTATTTATAGTATATAATTGCACGCATTTTGGTAATTTTTAATTAATTTGTTTAAAATATTCAGTATTTTCATTGAATTTTACCTGAATTTGTTATGAGAACATGGTTTAAGTTTTGGAACAATTAATTGCATTTTAGAATAAATTATGTTCGACAAGTGAGTTTGCACTGTGTATATATATATGTGATAATAATGGGGAAAGTAGTAGGAAAAACCGCAGAAGGTCGTCGCGTGCGATGACATTATAACTCGCTTCATTTGCTCCGTTTTCTGAATTATGAATTTTCCGCTCCCCGATTTCATTATGCATGCGTCCATTTCATTTGTCCGAATTAGCAACGCCTGGGAAACACCCACGGCGATAATTAATATACCGTACACTTTTCCAAATTTTGCCCAAACTCTGAGTTATGTGGATGCGCCGGGCTTAAACATTGTCATTAGCCTTCGATAAATCAAACGATGGGCGTCGAATACGAAAACCTAATTACTTGCTCTAATTTCAGTTTTTTTTGATAAAGAAACCGCATACATGTTTTCCATGTATTAACATTTTCATTAGCCTGTAAGCATAATGATTATTATTTAGTTATGAAAAAATAACGTGATCTTAACTAATTAAGAGGATTATGAATGATTAGAAATTACAAAAATTAAATAATTCTATTTATTTACATTAAGTATATGAATAATATTAATTAAGAGTAGAAGTAGTAGAAAAAATCATTCATAAATTGTTAAATTTTACTACTAATAAAATATGTTATATTTTTTTGAATGAAACTCTTATGAAAATAACGTTGAAGCCAGGACTTAAGTTTTATTTAAAAATATATAAACTTATATATATTGTACACATAAAAAGTCCTTTTGTACCATTGACCGCTACTCTTTCCGCCATCATTTATTATTTTTACTGCATCATTAAAAACTATTAAGTTCAGGCTGAAGCTTATTTGCAACTAAATGTTGCTAATTTTCACATTCTCACTACATTCCAAGCTGTGCGTATCAGAATATAAATTTATAGTCATGAAAGTTTTCTTTTTCTTCTTATGGTTTTCTGAGTTGTTAAAGTCGATTACATCTGCAATTTGAATATTTCGAATTTTTTATTCCTTTTATTCATTTCTCTTTTATGTAGTTCTAAAGTTCTCAAATAGTTCTCTTTAATAGGCTTGAAATTCTCGACTGTTAACAATTAAAGCATTTTTGACAATCTTAATCTCAATTGTTTTCATTTTTTATTTTTACAATATTATTTTTGAATCAATTTTTATTTATCTAGTATGAATTCAATAAATTATGTTTATTATTATTTGTTTATAGGAAAATAATTGAAAATGTCTAACAATTTATTTGTTAAGTGGTTTTAAGTTACATTTTATCAAACCTTTTCTAGTTTTATTAACATTTCTTGGTAGTTAAAAATGAACTAGACTTGTGACATTTTATCTATATAGTAAAATATTAAAACTATTATATAACTTAGTTTATTTGCCTATAATTGTTTATTACAGTATATAAAAGTATTATATAAGAAATTGTTAAAAAAATAATACGAATTTGAAGGATTAATTAATTTAAGTTCCATCCAGTAATATTGATCTACTTGCTCTTAAAAGGTCGATAAACTGGAGGTAAAATAATATTAGAAGAGAATGTGTACCGTAGTGATTCATTTATTATGAATGTTATAATAATTAATTCACTAGACATAATAGACTTTTACTACACTGGTTAATTTTATAATCGATTTACCTTTTATTAATGTAAATAATGTAACTTTTATCGAGTTCTATAAACAAATAAAATTTAATACAATTATATCAAAAATATTATATTTTAAACTATTATTTGTAAATGGAAAATGATATATTTTTGTATTATAAAATACAGCAATTTTTTCCAGATTTTTTTGAAACCGGACTAATCGAGGATTTTAAAACCGCATAAAAGAGACTTGAATGTATAATGAGAAAACATTTGCTATAGTAAATCTGTACTAGGTTCCATCAATATTCCGGATTGTTTGAAACCGCACTAGTCGAGAACTTTAGAACTGCATAGAAGAGATATGAATGTTTAAATGGGGAAAAAATATGTATAAAAAAATAATTCTATAAAATGTTCAAACCGTGTTTGGAACTGGACTAATTGAGGACTTTAAAATCGCATAAACCGAGATTTTAGTATAGAAAAAAGCGATCATTTATGTATAGAAAAAAAACAAAAATTTGTCTAAAAATTTGCAAACTGGACTATAATTAATTCGGACTAATCAAAGCCGCACTATGCGAGGTATAACTATACTTCATTTTTAAGGAATATCTGTAAAATGTACCAATGATACTCTAAGTAAACTTGTATTGAAAGTTATTTTATCAATGAATATGACAATAAAATATAAATTTAAGTTACAATTGAAATCTTTTGATCGTTTCGTTCAAACTGTTCGTAAACTGAAACTATTAAACTTCCCATGCAACTCGGTCATATCACTTACCTATTATCAGTATCTCTTTTGATTTTCTGTACTAAAAGATATATAATAAATATAATTGTAAGTTATAGCAGAATATTTTGACTATAATTTCTAATGGCTGTTCGAAAACCGAAACAAACTATCCATGCAATTCGGTCATATCACTTACCTGATTATCAGTATCTTATTTGAATACAAAAACCTTCTTCTAAAAAATATGTAATAAATATAAATGTAAGTCATAGTGGAATCTTTTGACCATAATCTGTTTCTAATGGCTGTTAGAAATCCGAAACCATTATACAACTCTTCATATAACTTACCAGATTTTCAGTATACTTGTTTATATATATTTATATAATAAATATAAATGTAAGTTATAGAATCTTTCGTTTCTAATGATTGTTCTAAAACCGAAATCCCTAAATTCAACATGTCATATCACGTACTTGATTATTAGTTTTTTTTTTTTGGAATACAATGTTTTTTCACTTTGTTCGAGAACAGAATTATTAAAAAAAAACGAGATTTTCGAGAAGCGATGTTTCACTTAAGT
Organism: Nicrophorus vespilloides; assembly: GCF_001412225.1. Taxonomy (NCBI): domain Eukaryota; kingdom Metazoa; phylum Arthropoda; class Insecta; order Coleoptera; family Silphidae; genus Nicrophorus; species Nicrophorus vespilloides. The sequence continues at coordinate 43,691 of NW_017095577.1, forward strand.
TGTCAATAAAATCAATTACATAAAATTGCAAAGCGTGTACACACTATAAAATAAATGTTAAAATTGTGCATCGAATATAAATTGTTAAGCATCTGCTATTCACAGTATTATACATTCTGTGGTCACATATAACGGTTAATTGGATAAATAATGCTGCATACATAGTGTGCACATGAAATTAACCATTCTTTGCTCCCCATAATGCGGGCATTTGTAATCAGTTTATTGAATAATATTGGCTGCCATCCAATATAAAAAAAAACCTTTTCGATAGAGCGTCAGGTCATTCGCTACAATGCATCTTTTCCCGTCGCTAGTTTTTCCTCCTCTTTTTTTTTCTTTCTTTCCACTTTTCCCGCCCCCCAACTGTCTCTCTTGTGTGATTTTCTTTTGTGCTTTTCGCTCGGCCAAGTGAATGGTGTCATTAATTATTTAGCGTTTAGCGTGCGTCTCGCTCCTCGTGTAATGAACAATTAATGCCGAAAAGACGTCGCTTCGAATCCTTATTAATTAATTACGTTAATTACCGCGTACGATATCGGCCGTGAAAGCCTTTCGCAATTAATTAAATTCTACTCTCTCACTCTCACTCTTTGTCTGCTCTATACGCATTCCCTTTCCCTTTACTAGTTTTCCTGTCTCTACGCTCCGATGTTTGCTGAATAGACGGAACGCGACAATGGGGGAAATGAAGTAAAAACGGACGAAAAATCTTATTATAATTGTCGGGATTTTCCAGTTGTTTATGTGCGACAGTTTTCTGTAATGATTATCTAACATTTCATTAAATAATTACTGCTACTGTTCTATTAAAAATTCAAAACGATTCCTCGCATAGACCGGGTAATTACTGTTTGATACCGCACTAAATGAGGCTTGTGGCTTTTTTGATAATAAATTGCGGCTCTCATCTCTCACAGTCATGTCTATGTTGGGAAATTAATTTCACTAATAAAAATAGCGATTGTAATCCTTCGATTTACACGGTAAATAGGTTCCTGAGAAAATCGTGTAAATGAAAATTGTAACTTTTTGAATGAAAAACCGAGTAAATCAAAAACTATGCAAAAAAACATAAACTATTCGAAATTTATTTTTTACCGTGTAAAATCAAAAACTATACTATAAAGGTTCTCTGCTCTTACAGTGATGTCTATGTTGGGAAATTCATTTTACAAGTAAAAATAGCGATTGTAACACACATATCCCCCGATTTACACGGTAGAAAGGTTCCTGAGAAAATCGAAATTGTAACTTTTTCAATGTAAAACCGTTTAAATCGAAAAGTATGCAATTTAAAGTACAGGTTATTTTCAACATTTATTTTTTACCGTGTAAAAGCCGTGTAAAACGAGGCTTAAACCTTGGTACTAATAAGGTTGTCGAAACATTACTAATAATTTTATAATTTATTTTTATTTAGTTTTATTAAAATTTACTTTTGTTTAGAAATGTTTGTTTCAAACCGTACTATAGTGAATCCGCACTGATCGAAGCTGTACTATGTGAGGTGATATTGAATTACAAAATTTATATGAAGGTTATTCAACCTGTTTTTAATTTATTTGTCAGATTAAATTATTTTTTTGAATTGTTATTCATAATATTTAATTACATTATTAATTTTGCTTTTAGTTATACAAATTAGTATCTAAATATTCAAATATTTAATCATAATTAAGTAATAGATACTAATCTAACATTAATATTAATGTATTCGATTAATACGTTTCCTGTTCCAATTGGATACTCATATTTTTCCCAATTATTTGTATGTACAGTATTACCTCGTTTTACGATACCTCAATTTACGACCATTTAAGTACTAATCTAATTATGTTTGAAGCAATCACTTTTGTAATAGAATAATCAATGTAATTATTTTTTATTTAAGCTTTATAAAACTTTTTTTTTGAATTATCTTTTAACATCAAAGATTATATTTGGATGAAAACAACAAATACGACAAGGGTGGAACAAAAATAATAAAAATAAAAGGAAAATGTAATACATAGATAGAAGTTACGACTACTTTAAAGCAAACAGTAAACGGAAAGGCAAAAAAGTCGTGTTGTGGAAACAGTGTTGAGGATAACAAGGAACAGCGATAAGTAAAGCCAAGAAGAGACAAGACGGGCACCAGTATAAAAGAAGATAAAACTGATAATGATACCATCTGTATGGGGGTTTTCAGTAAAGACAAATAGTAGCTTACACTATTTATACTACAAGTTTGATAAAAACAAAATATCACACCTTGGTAATTGTATACACAAACCAAACTCTACATAATTAGTTTATTATATTGTGTACAATTATATCATTCTTATAATGAAAATCAAATTGTTTTCAAAATTTATGATTGATTTTACCGACGATATTTAAGAAATATTACATAATTTATAATGCATACATATTGTTTATTTTATATGTAATAACTAACTAACTAATGCAGAGTTATTTTATTAGTTACAAAGGTATCCATTTCTATTATATAACTTAAATTAAATTTGTGTACAAACAATAATATTTTCAAACAATAAAAATTGCTCCACCAATACCCCGAACTGTTTGAAACCGGACTAGTCGAGGACTTTAAAACTGCAGAAAAATAATTTTGTGAAATTTTCAAACCGTCTTATAGTAGTAAATCCGCACTCAGTTCCACCAATATTCAGGACTGTTCGAAACCGGATTAATTGAGTACTTTAGAATCGCATAAGTACTTTAGAGACTTTACTATAGAAATAACGATCAAAAATAATTTTAAATGTCTAAAAAAATTAAAATCGGACTATAATAAACTTGGACTAATCAAAGCCTATGTGAAGTATTGCTATACTTCATTTTTAAAGAAATATCTGTAACATGTACCAATGATACTTCAAGTAAACTAGTTTTTCAAAATGAGTTTATCAATGAGTATGATAATAAAATGTAAGTTACAGAGGAATCTTTTAATCGTTTCATTCAATCTGTTGGAAAACCGAAAATTGTAGAAATATAAATGTAAGTCATAGTAGAATTTTTTAGCCATAATTCATTTCTAATGGTTTCGTAGTTTTATGAAACTAATGATTGTTGTTGATTCTAATGTAACCAGAGTTACTTTATTATTTACAAACGCATCAATTTCTATTATATAACTTAAATTTGTCTACAACCAAGCATTTTAATCTACTAATTTTGAGTTACAAATTTTACTATAAATTCGAAATATTTGATATACAAAATGATTTTATACAAGTAAAGAAGATGCGTGCGTGAATGGAGTCGTTACAAATTTTCATAATCAGCCTACTTAGATTAATACAGGAAAAACAAAGAACGTCCCACTCATTCCGTGTCATCAATTACACTGTAGCTTAATAAATTGAATTGGATTTCTTTCCTAGAAATTACTAATTGTTTCAAATAATAATTACGTGTATTAAAAAAAAGGGCTACATCCTCATTATCTTAGTTAATCCATGTTGTCGGACAGATTACCTACTTTTTATCATTAACGGAAATGATATAGCGGTAGCAGCATGTATTTATACTTTTTACAATCCAATCTGATATAATTTCTAAAAAGAAAACTTGTTTAATTAATTTAATTTAATCGTTATACCTGCTTTAAAATTATATAAATTATGATTTTTCTTTTAAAATTGTTTGTTTTTAGTACTTTTTTAATATTAAATATTTGTATCTACATTAAATGTTAAATTTTAATTGTATATTTATATAATAAAATGTAAGCATACTTCATTGTTTGCAGCCAGATTATGTAACATAAATAAACAAATAAATATTATTTGCATTATATAATCTATTCCACTCATATTTTACATGTTTTTTTTTGACAATGCATTCGATTGCTTATTACTAAACGTAAGATATATAGTAATGGGAAAATTGTATACTTTCCATTAAATTCCAAAGTAATTTCTATCAAAACTCATATAAAAATACTAAGAATACTCAATTGTATACGATAGAAATATGCGTCCTACTGGAGAAGTTAATACTATTTTTAATAGAATTGCATGACAATATCTATATTTATTGGTAAAAATTATGAAATTCTTTCAGAACAAAAACTCTTATCTCATTTTACGTTACCTCTGACAATGAAGATTTAAAGAAGCGTTCTTCTTGGAAGGAATTGCTTAACTATTTGATATAATGAACGTTTTTAACCAAATATTGAAATAAACAAAAACTTTTTCTAAGTATAGAAAATATTGATGAAGAGTGTGAACTTTTTGAGGATATATAGGAATAAATAAATAATCATGATATATTATTTAGTAAATATCTCGTATTGTGCGTTTCCACTAAACGATCTTAGTGAAACCGGACTAAGCGAGAACTTTAAAACTGCAGAAAAATAAACTGCACAAGAAGAAACTTTTTCTTATTTAAGTGTATTTGAAGATTTACACAATCTAATTTCTATACATATTCTTCAACTTTATTGGTTTAGATGGAAATACATACATTTTGCGGTGAAATAGTACAAATCGATATGTCTGAACGTGATATGGGGAGAGGTACGAGATTAGTCGTAGGACGGTGATTAGACGGAGGGAATTTGCTTGGGATTTCAGGGATCAATCGACGTAGTCTAAACCAAGTCATCGACCTGTCCATCAGATCCTGAAGTATTTTCATTGTCTCGTTTAGGGTTCGGTCGTACGCCATTCATGCTGTCAGATTAAAGGTATTTTTATCAGGACAGTAGATGCCGTCACACTATGTATATATATAATAGATAGGGGGAAAACCTTTGGGGAGATCCCTGTGGGGGGGGCGGACGGACAACAGTATTTATGGTTCATTTTCATCGGCGCATACCGGGCCTTTGCATTTACAAAATTGTCAATCAAGTTGATTATGCAATTCGCAAAATACATCCCCAATTTATACACAGCAATTTATTATTACATTTCATCTGTTACGAAATTAATATATTTTGACATATACAAAATAGCATTATTAATATACAACCTTTTTTACATCTAAAATGCTACAGTTGTATAAATATGTTAATCTTGATAGTTAAGCAACGCTTTCATTTATATGGGTGATTGGTTCTTAATTCCATATAGCTCGTTTAGCGCTGCCTCGATTAACGCTTATTTGCTATAACGCTGTTTGCTGTAAACCTTAAAAAAGCCTAAAATTTACCCAGATTCAAATTATCGCGGCATTTCATTGATTCGTATATAATACGATTGTTCCCGAACATTGCTTCCCCAGAATCTATGCTTGTTTGAGATGTAGATGTAAGATATTAAGAAGTTATTGCCTGACGGCTTTACCAACGCAAACCTTCAAGAACTGGCAAAATACGTAATTAAAGATCGCGAAAATAGTGATTCTGAAGAACCAAAAGAACTTGCTACAAATTTTCCTAGAAAAAGTTTAGAAACGATAACCGAAATCATTGATCAAATGATCCACATTTTGACAGCAGTGTAAGAGCAAGAAGAGGAGTTTTGGGTGCGATCGTCTACTTAATGAAAGAAAAAGAAAGCGATTAATAACTATACGATTTTCATCGCAAAAGTAAACTTAATATTTCTGTGTGCAAATGATTGTGTTATATAAAACATATTATAATGCAAGTTACTATAAATGTAACTTAAAATTAAAATAAAATTTGTTTATTTTTGGTCGTTTCTCTATTTGCTATGTGTTAAAATGACCTCCTATAACGCTGTTTCGTTTAGCGATCTATCTTCATAAATGCATCTAAAGCACTAAACGAGGTCTTACTGTATATTCTCTAATAGAATAAATTTAGTACACAAAATAGACAAAAAATCAATACCCGAAATCCCAAAACCGATAGTTTTGTAAAGGCCTTTAATCGTTACCAGTTTCTGAGCTTTTTTTCTTTTTTTTATTAAGATCTTAAATCTCGAAAAATTACTGATTGTAATCTACATATCTATACTTAATAAAGACACTGAAATATATTATATTATTATCAAAAATTTATTGAATGTAGTGCGTGTAATTGCACTGTTCAAAAACGGACTATTCGAGGACATACAAAAAAATTATAAACAAAAATATAATTAATTTGAAATAACTAGAGAATAGTGACACCCCCCCCCCACAGACACAAAACCCTCGACCACCCCTTTAGAAACTAAATCAAAGTTTGTTTTCTTGTGCTGTATGATTATCTTTTAAGTCATTTAGTGTCGTCAAGATTATTTTTTAGTTAAGTTGCTTTTGTTATTGAATTATTTTTTTTTAGTTAAATTTATATTTAACGGAAATCGTTCCGCTCCGTGCCTATTTTATTGTTTCTGTTTTTATTTTCTTTTTTTTTGTCTTCTGGTCAAAAACATTCCACTTATTGCGAAGAATTGGCAGGTTGTGAATGAGATAATAAAAAAAATTGAAAAAACAATAAATTATTTTCTTATAATTTTTTTAGAATTTATTTTTCTTTATTAAAATTTATTTTGTTTGAAATTTTCAAAACGCACTATAGTGAAGACGAATTATGCTAGGTGTTGCTGTATATAAAATGAAGTCGTTTTTTTTTCATATTATGAAAATATTATAGATTTATATTAAAGTTCCCCTAGTTCTAAATTTGTGCAGATTACGAACCTTTATGATAATATGTTTCGGCAAAACATTGATTTTGCATAAATTGAATAGTGCGAACTCATATAGGGACCCAAGGGAGCACCGCTAAACTGTATCCTAGGCACTTTTGGAACTAAGTTATTCGGATACATAAAATTTGCAATTCTGAAACTCTTCTTTTATGGAATATCTATATTAAAATGTTTTGTATATATTCTTTTATGGATAATATACTTTGATTTTCTAGTTTGGTTTAATAAGTAATAAATGTTTTCATATAAGCTTATTTCAGATTAAGATCCTAAACTATGAATTGAATAAAGTACACTAAAGTGTCTAGAAATTAGAGACAATTTTTTATATTAAAAAAAAATTGAAAATACTGGTTTTCCAATTTCAGTATTATATTATCAAATTTGTTAAATTGCCCGAAAAAGAAAATATTCTCTGATTCTTTATATATTTATTAGTTACGTCAAATACATATGAAAATTCTTAAACTTAAAAAATCGGTTCTCGAATTTTGCTAAATTTATATAAAAATTGATTTTAAATATTTATTAATTATCATTTTTACATAATTTTAATAATTAATTATTATTTACAATTTTATGGCCCAAAATTTTGTCTCTATTTTTTTTTTCAAAATATTATTAATTCAAGTTTTCTAAACTACTCTTAAAAAAGTTGCGTCATATTTAAAAGTTTTAATAAACCATTAATATTTATTGGTAATAAACGAAACGCTCAATTTTTTACTCGTATTATTTTGAAATTACTACTTCCCTTTATTTTAGTATTTACGATTTTTTATTTTGGATACAATTTGCACAATTCGACAAAGTCCAATAAATATTGTTTTATGTGCATTATTACTATGTGCAATATCCAAATGGGAACCAACAAACAAAAATCTGTAGCAGGTAAAATACAGTATTTATCTGTGCAAAAATGATGCAACATAAATAAAACATAAAATAGTGCTGTAACGAAATGTAATTTCAGATTTATTTCCAAATAAATAGAATGATATATAAAATAAATAATTAAATTTGAACTGTCATTTTTCATTAAAAATATGATTGAACTACTTTTTATATATATAAAAAAAATATGATTCTATTAAAATGTGATGTACTTTATAGATTGATTATCAATATTAGCAGCGAAATAATGTAATTATATTTGAAGCGAAATGCGTAAAAGCTTTTACAAACTTTCCAACCACACTGGAAAATCGAAGCTTTTAATACGTGAATTATATTAGTTTTGTTGTAACAAAAGTAACATTTTCATACATTTTATTAGCGTTTTTATTTATTTATTTCATACATTTTATGCTCTCGCATAGTGCCGCCTCAATTAGTCTTGATTCACTATAGTCCAGTTAAAAAAAAATATCTTTTTTTCTTTTTGTGCTGTTTAGTTTTAACCGATTTTAAAATCCTCGATTAGTACGTTTTTAAACGGATTACCCATACTATTCGAGGTATTGCTATATCTTGTGTTTGGAACGATTTACAAAGTGAAATATTTGAAGCGTTTTCTTGGAAAAGTCAAAATAAATTTCGTTGCGGAATGGAAACGGCGAAGATAAAACCGCAGATCTAGTTCAGCTTTGAGTCTATTTCTGTATTTGCAAATTTACCTATTAAACAGCACGTGTGATTTTAGTTTCAATTGAATTTTTGTGTAGTTTATAATAATAACTATTCATAATGCACTATTATTATGTATGGTGCAGTTTTTTATTCATTTATTTATTTGCATATTCAATAAATTTTGTAGCGATTTGTAAATAAATTTCTGTATATTTAAAAATATTACAAAATAAAGTAATATTTATTGTATACATAAAAATAAGAACAATAATACTTCCCATAATGCGGATAATTTGGTTAGAATTGATCATTATTTTGCTGAATCCGTACTGATCGAACCCGCACTATGCGAGGTATTGCTGTATATTGAAACATTCAATTTCTGTAAAATTATTAAAAAAAATACTATTATAAAAAACTGCTGTACTACATTCACTTTCTGACTTTCCATTTATCACATTTATATACCAATTTCCATCCTAAATCCCATATGGGCAATGTACTCTATTTTGCTGCTCTAAAGATGGGACCGTTTTCTCCTAGCGTCGTCATGGGACATCTTTCGTGGCCTTCTTGAAATGTAGGTTTTAGCCTTAGGATCAAAAATCAATAGAACGCCTAAAGACATTTCACAATACAGCAATACCTCGCATAGTCCGGCTTCGATCAGTCCGGATTCACTATAGTCCAATTTGAAAAACAAAACAAACTTAATTTTAATTGAGCAAAATAAATAATAAATCATTATTTTTATACATAAATTTAGATTATCAAGTCAAGTCACTTTTTTGTCCGGTTTATTTCTATTTTATGAAATTCCTTGATCAGTGCGGTTTTAAATAGTCCGGGATATTGGCTTAACGGATTACCCGGACTATGCGAGGTATTGTAATACAATACTCAGTACAAAAAATACAAAAATAAGTATTGTTTTATATAATATTACGTGCATATCTGTAAATATATGTGATGTGTTCAATTAATTACATAATTTTACTTAAATTTTAATGTTATTTTTCATTTGTTTATATATTCTATTGTTGAAGCGGATGCAGATTTTTCAGTCTGTCGGTTATTATTATAATCCTGCAGTTAAAATAGATTATAATATCATCATGCATTTATTATTCTTTTCATGAAGACGTTCCAGCTTATCACGCTGTTATTATGCCAAAGGGGCTTACGTGTCGATATGTGAAGCATGTAAGATATCGTGGACATAACAATCGCAATTGCTCCACGGGGAAGAGATTTTATGTTTGCAACTGCGGCGAAATGATAACGAGGATTATTACCGAATTCCAGTTGTATGGGAAATAATTTTACACATTAATAATAATGATCACATTTCCTTTTACTATTTTATAAGATTGTTCAGATTACTTGTATTTATAACCAGACAAATTGCATTACCTAAGACATTAATATATCGAAACTATGACTCAACTAATAAAGTTGAAGCATATACAAAATTATTAACTACAATCGTAGTAAGATGCGTTCTTAGAGGACAAGGCGCTAAACGACGTAAACCACGTTACATGGAATCAACGTTAATCGAGGTAGCGTTAAACTAGGTCTTACTGTACATCAGTGGTCATTGACTACGAAGCTTTTCATACATATCTACCGTTTAAATTACTGTAGTTCTTAAGACTATTTGGATCACCCACCCAAGTACAATTATTTTGCTTAACTTTCGGAAATATTTCAAAGTTTTTGAATGTATTTTGAATATTTACTTCTTCTATAAATGTTTTAATTGTATATAATTCTTATTATATATCTAATAATTTTTATTATATATCTCAAATTCAGCATTTTATTACTTGCTTCCTCATCCTCAATCATTTACAAATTGGCGATATTTTACTTGGTTAAAGTCTTCATTAACCTCCAGAAAATAACATGTAATTTACCCCGATTCGCTGATCACTGAAATACTATTTAATTTATATCAATGCATACTAAAATTTTAAAGAAATTCAGTAAACTGTAACTGTAACTTAAATATTATAGTCCAATAGTTATCATAAATCTCTTAAGATGATACTAAACTATAAATGTAAAACATGCTTGAACATTTGTTCAAATAAATGTAACATTTGAAAGTATTAATTTCGATTAATAATTAAAAAAAAATCTATATAATATTTTTAAAAAAATGTTTAAAATTCGTATTCCAAAATTTCTCTGTATTCTTATTATGTAATCATAAATTTAACAAAAATTATGGTTTCCAACTGTTTGATACAAATCAAAATTTAAATTTTAGAAAAGTTAGTGAACAAAATCAAAAAAGTATGGTCAATTATTTAAAGATTTTTACTATATTTTTTGCATTAAAGAAGCAACAACGATAAAAGTAATAATAAGATAACAAATATTGTGTGTTAATGGTTAACGAACAGTTCGGACTGCGAACATATAGAATATACACTTTTGCAATCGATTAATTTGAATAGTGGTAGTGATGTTAAGCTTTTTTTTCCGGAGGAAAAGGGACCACGGATGTACTGTGTGATTAAGATGTCAAGTTTAAGGCGAATGTTAAATCCATGATCAGTTTAAGAATAATTCACCCACCGTATACAAATTGTAGAAACAATTTGATAAGAAAGTCATATTTTCAAATAATATCCTCATCCAACTTTGTTTAACTTTAGTATATTATTAAACGTATTTCTTACGCTTTATATTCAAATATAAATGTAAACTTAATACACTTATATATACTTTAAAATAATGATTTCAATTATGAAATATACACTTATATTTCCACAAAAATAAAAGTATGAAATGTAATTATGAACGAACGAACTAAGTATTCAACATATAAAAAAAATAAACGAGTATGTGGGAGAGCACCAAAGGTACTTTAATTATTATTTCACGTAGATATTAAGTTACATGAGAAATTTAAATTACGCTAGGATTATATTACACAAGTCGGCTACATTTAGATCTCTTCCAAAACAAGATTCGGTAACTGTGAGATTATAAAGTGTAATGTATACCTTAATTTGAAAGTTTACATTCACATTTTGAATAGCTTCCATATAGAATTTTCACAGTTTATATAATTTTTTTATTGTAAAAGTATATTATAAAAAAAATGTCTACGAATCTTTAGATATATTTCTCGAGAACAGTTATTGATAGAGAAATATAATTATTCATTAGTAATTAATCAAGTTTATACTTGATTATATGTTACATGATGGTTTCCTGCCTTTACTATAATTATGTCTCAAGACATCGATCGTAAGTACCGGTAATTGCATCGAGAAAATTAAATCTTTAAATGTTGAAAGCTACCTGTATTGGAATATTTGAGATGTAAATGAGCGGCGAAAAGTAATTCCATTAAGGACGGAAAATTAGCGAAGAAAGAAATTGTTTCGTTGTTCGGTTGTTTTTTGTTTTGTTTGCTCATGTTTCTTGTCGAGACGTGCGAATGGTGGGGGGAGGGAGTGAGAAGGCAAAGGGCGACGACTGTACCCTTGTTTGGGGTCATGCGGCGGCGGCGGAGTCGTCGGAAGAGGCGTAAGCGAAATATCAGTCCCGTGCTTTATGGCATTGCCGTGCCCTCGCATCTAAATCGGCCCTTAAAACCCTTACACCAAAACTCAATTTAAATACGCACACTCGCGCACGCACTCGTTCGTACATACGCAGACGACGAATACAAACGCAATTAGGAAATTTCATTTGCACCCTTCGCGTCAGGTCCGAACCCTCTAACCTCCACACCTAATAAAATGACGAACGACATTTGCGGCACAGATTTGCCCGCTAATTGAAATTCATTTCATCATTGCGTAACATAATTTTGTTGTGCCGTTGCCACCGGCAACTGGGAATAAAACAATCGATGATTGGCAATAATGGCGAAGGGCTTATTCAAAGGGTATGGTTACCTCGTCTCCCCTCTAGCATCGCCGGTTTGCGTATAGACACACAATGCGTCCTCGTTTTTATTTATTTCTATATATTTTTTTTCCTGTACGTACAGGGAGAGGGTGCGAAGCTTGTCTCGTTATTATGAGCGAAAGGGCCGGAGCCGGCGTTTGATTTGTAATCTGCTATAAAGCCGTTGTCGGCATCGGGCCCTGCGCCATAAATTAGCCTTTAGCCAGAGACTGTAGTGAAAACCACCGCCGCCGCCGCCCCCCCTCGATATCGCCCGTATCAAGCGGGGGCGGCGTGCGATTGATTGATTCGCGATTTACCCGACCGGAAAAACCGATAACTAGTTATGGATCACAAAAGCACCAACCGCCCTTCCGGCGACTGCAAAAAAATATTATTCATAACTGTACCACGGCGGAGGGCAAAAAAAAGGCGCGAATAATATTGGCGGGGATGGGAAAAGTGTTTTAGTGTTTTTCCAATAACCGTTTTCCGTCTATCCCCCTGTTTCTCTTTTTTTTTGTTCTATCACTCTATTTGGTGCTGGAAAAGTTTACTCAAATAAAGAGTGGAACTCCTTTATTGTCAAGAAAAGTTTACTTTTTATATCACATTTTTTTTAATATGACAGATGACATTTCCCTCATTTTCTTGCAAATATTTTTCATTTTCTTTTTAATGTGAAACAAATCCATTTCTATTAATTATTTTTATTTATGAGCGTTCTCAATTTTAAAGCACTTTCCATATTTTTACTTGCCATTGCCATCAATTATAAATATTATTTGTTCTAATTCTGAAATATTTGTATAAAATACATTCAAACAAATAAAAACTACATATCAATGGCAATGGCAAGATAATTAATTGTTTTAATTAAATTTAGCTGAAATTTTTAATGTATTTTTTAATATTTAGTAATTATAAAAATATTAATCAAACAGTCAACACAATCAAATAGAAAAAAGGACTAAGAACATGTCCTTATTACAGTTTTTTTTTTAGATGGAAGAAGTGAATTTTAGTTTTTAAATGTGTTGATATAAATATTTTAAATTGTAAATAAATATTGGGCGTTCACAACAAATCTTCCGTTTGCTGCCAAAGAATGTAAGCGATAATATTTAATTTTCGGTATATACCCTCTAGTAAACATATCAGAGAGACTTCCTCTGAATACTTGGACGGATTTCAAATATTTAGTTTACATTTTGTTATTTGCTATACTAGGCGGAAGTACACGCTGCGAAAATATTTGCGATGATGCACTTGACTTAAATCCTATCTGTTTACAAATAAATTATAAAAAAAAAATACATTAAGTAAAGCAAACAATTTGTTTATTCTAAATATTATTATAAACACAAAAATAAGTATTTTAATAACCTATTTTATTTGTAGAGGAAGTTTTAATTTGTAATTGAAATTATTTTTCCTCAGTTATTCTGAAGAATTTTGTATACATTTTTTTCATGTAACTTCATTTTATCTATATAAAGGAGGGTTGACGTGAAAGGTGGATATACTCACCCTCTATCATCGAATATCTGATGTTACATGTTAGTACTCAAATTATGTTCGGAAACTGAGTCGTTTTTGTTTTGTATATTTGTTCGGAAACCGAAGCATTCGAGAACCGAGGTTTTACTATATTTGATATTTTTCTTAATCGGTTCGCATCAAAATCCCTCAACCGAATTCCCAGTTAAAATCCCAACATTAGAAATCCCGACAGTAACTTTTATTATTTGACATGAGGTTATCTTCAAGAATGAGGTTATGTTCAACCATTATTATTATTATAATTGGTATTTTTGATATATAAACTAAGCATAAGAGACATCTACGAAGTATCTTAGTCTATACGTCGTATTGTATAAACAGGAGACTCCTTTGATGCTGTCGGGATTTTAACACGGTCGAGATTTTGATATAGTCCATTGTTTCCAAACCTTTTTTGTGTCATGCCTACCCATACCTTTCTAAAATTAGTATGCCCCATATGTAACATATACGTAATTCGTTTAAACTCTAGAAATGACAGCTGTCACCATATGTCAAACCCAAATAAAAAACTGTTAGCAATTGGGTCGATATACAACTACAAACAGGTTGAGAAAATAAAGGTCAGAAACGCTGGTGTATATTACATGAAACAGGTATTACATCGTCGTTGTCGTTGAACTCAATGAAAAACAATAATAGTTGGTAGTCCTGACAAACATTACAAGTTTTTCGCGCAAAGTGTGTAAGCTATATTTGTATTATTTTTTTATCAATCATTTAATGTTATATACTTCTGAAATTGGTTAATTATATGTTCATACCTAACTATATAAATAGTCACCAAATAGTAAAGAAATAAATCTCGAAGGAAAAAGGTGGAATGTAAGACACAAATGCACACATTCTCCATGGAAAAAGCATTAATGCAATTTCATCCAGAAACAGAAGGGAATCAAATGAAATGGAAGAGATTCATATATATTTCTATTTGGTCCCCTAGGCCTGTCCGGACGTGCCCCACCGAACTGTGGGATCGCGTTATATATTTTTTATTTGCTGAGTGTCCCTTCAGGGCATTAAGTGTATGTTCGTGTGTCTGTTCTGTGTGTGTTTTTGCTGGATTTATTGGCGGTGGCAGGTGCTGGCGGTGTTAACGTCGACTGCCGCCCCCGCTTCGCACACACTCGCACAATGCTCTACCCTACCACCACCACCATCATCGACGCCTCCCCTGCCCTCCCAAAAACTAGTATTGAGTTTCGCACGGAAAGGGTCTTTTGGTCAGACGATGTCTAAGCTCAGAGTGTTGCGGAATGCCAGATTAAGTGAGGGGATTCCAAGTCCATCACACGCACAACGAAGGACGTAGATGGAGAAGAGAGGAAAGATGGAACAGAGAAAAAGAAGAAAAAAGATAGGAATACGAAGAAGAAGAAAAAATTCCTTTAGGTTGATTGATTGAATAGATCCGGGATTTACTTTTTTATGGGCCGTATAAATCCGCCCTCGCACACTATAAATTATCTATCCAGTTTTTACCCCAAAGAAGAAGGAATTGTAGTTGGGCGAAACTAAGAACTAAATCCGAACGATTTTGCAAAATGAATATCTCACTTTACCATTTTGTTACTGTTATAAATAATGTAATTATACAACGTTATATAATTGTAATAATGACTATAGTCCATAGACTTAACCTCGCAACCCAAAATTGGGAAAAAATGACAAAATGACAGCTGTCAAAAAATTACGCTATGACAGCTAATGTCAAAGCAATGAACATGTGAAATACTTTTAGTAATTGGATCGCTGTACAACTACAAACAAATGTGTAGTGTTAAAAGGTTGAGAAACGCTGGTATATAATGTATACATTAATAACTATTTGTTACAGTTCTGATTGCTGTTGAGAGCAAGGACAGCGGAATACTAAGTAATTTAGATTCTCGCGAAGTTGAGTGTAGTTTCTAAACTACACAGCTACACATAATTGCATTGTGTTAAAATGTCAATTTGCTTCGTTCCTGACATGGGAATGCTAACTTAAGTGCTCGTAGAACGACCGTCCACAATTCATACCATTCTCGTTCCTCCACTTTGCAGCAGATTGAGTGGAATTTTTATGAAACAATCTGTTTACAACTATTAAATTGTTAATGTTTTTTTAGCAAATAATTTATTAACTAGCTTTAAATATTATTGAAAAAAAATATATATTTAGGATGTTTCATTAAAAATAATTGGAATGACATAAACGAAGAAATAACAAGAGAAAATAATTGCTACAAGCAGAATGAAAGAGAAAAGTAGTAGAGCAGCACGATATAATGACCATGAGAAAATAAAAGGAATACAAGTCCATCTGTTATATTAACGCCTGGTTGAATATACGTTTGTTAACGTTAACAAATCGGTTATTTTTTGACGTTGACGTTATATGATATTAAAAATGATCTTCAACAATCAATTTGTTAACTGACAAACTTTATATTTAAGAGATTTTTCAAGTTAAAACAAACATTAATTTTAAATATCCATATAACATATTGTCAAATATTATGTAAGAAATTGACAATCATAAACGTCACTTATTTGTGACAGGGATCGTCTTAAATATCTTGTCTTTCTTAGAATAATAAAGTAATATCAGTTGAAAAGACATTATTTTTATTTGGGTTTTATTATATAATTCCAAATTATTATTATTGTGTGTTATTATCATTTTTTAAATGTTTGTTTAAAAATTGTAATCAGTATTTTTATTACTAGTTTTAAATTTGAAGATAATTACGATTAAGACATAAAGTTTAAAGTGCTCAGATATTGTTTACATTATGAGTACTTAAAACAGTGGTGTAGCATTATGTAGCATTTACTCACCTTTTATAGCACTTTCAAACTTCATACTATAAACAAAGTTTGGTAGCTCTTTAACAAAATTGTAATCCATAAGAATTACAGGAATTATATGTAGAAATAGTAATTGTATATGATAAAAGGCTTGTCTCTTAAATGATTTTTGACAACCAGATTGTTAGATTATCACCCATTCAAATACTATCCACATTACATATTGTTTAATTATTCAAAAAATTCTGTTTGATTCAGATGGACTTATATTTTATAGAACTTTGTAGTTCAGAGATACTCTTAATGACAATAAAATTATGAAAATGACAGCTGTCAAATAATTGCACATTTTATTATATGAATTGCTTTAACTCTTTAAGGGACATGCATTATACTACATTTTGAAGATGCCTAGTATAGTATTGTTATAATTTTCTAGAAAATGTTCAGGAAAGATTAGTAATTAGTAAGTGTTGATTCAGTTAACGAAGTTGTCTTATTCAGTTGTCTAGAAATGTGTTGGGTCTAGAAAGAAGACGGTTATAACTTGCATTATCCTTGAAATTAGTGGTATACTTAAAATATATAAGATCATTTTTATATGTTATTACTATAAATGAAAAATAAATTAAAATAACAGCTGTCAAATATTTGCTATTTTTTTATGGAATGAAGTATACAAAACTGTATGTTATTATTAAACTGAATTGTGCATGTAACTAGTTTAAATTATAGTAAATGTAACTGTTTGGATGACAGTTGTCAAAAGTATTAAACTAAATGGGAATTGCCATTAAATTTTGTCAACTTTATTTATTTAGTTGAAATATAGACATTTAGATGGTTATTACTCATTTTGATAATTATAGCTTTGTATGTTTTGAATGACAGCTGTCAAATATTGAAAACAGAATATAGTTGAAATTTAGACATTTAGTTTATTATTACAAATTTTGATAATATTTGTATGCTGTATGTATTTATGAATTTTGGTTAGAAGATTTAGAAGTTACACATGTTTAACATCTACATTTGAAATGCGTTCGCGCCCGCATTGCAGTGTAGCAAGCTGCAAGATTTATTTCAGTAGCTGCTATAAATCATATCAAGAATGTCTTTATTATCTGCGCCACCAGTACTACTTGGCGAAGCCTTCTCCTCCCATACAAATATATCAAATATCTGTCCGGATCGAACAGAAACTTTAAACTTGAAACCAATGCTTCAGACGTGAATCTCATTGTTTTCCTTTTGTTGATGTTTCAGGAGAAATTGGAAGCCCGCGTGGCGGAATTGGAGGCGGCCCTGGACGATGCCCAGAAAACCGAACAACGAGACAAGCAGACCATTGCCAAATTGCAGAAGCAGATTGCCAAAGTGAGTCTACTCCGCAAAACTTTACCAATCTATCTCTCTTTCAGTTTTCCCATTTCCCCAGACTAACCAATATCGACATCAAATTAGAAATTCACGCTGCAAAAAACAGCGAAAACCCCTTCTTTATACTAGAATCTATTTTATATATAAAACAGAATGGATCTCTGCTGGGTAATTAGTAGGCATGGGATTTTCGCATTGTTGCGAAATTCTTTCATATTTTCCACGTCCATTCGATAACGCGCGCAGATTTCCCAGGCGAGTTTTCGCCTTACGTAACCCTCGCCAGATTTTCCGGCTTTTGTGTGTGCTCGCCTACATTTTTTTCTCTCTTCTCCATTCTTTTTTTCCGTTACAAATGGAAGATTTACGACGACCGAAAGTAACGGAGGAGGAAATTTAGTCGACCGCAAGGCGAGTAATTATCGGAACAAACCGGAACGGGAATTAATTGCAGACCGGAAGACGAAGGGTAAGAGTGGAAAGAGAAAATAAGAAAAAACGTATACGAAAGCTGCACAGAAGGACATCAAAGCGGATTTTCTTCTCGACTCAACGTTATATATATTTTTTTTGTTCATTATCAGAAAATGAATCTGGTAAAGGATAAGAAAACGCTATTAAAATCTTGTTAATGATTGTAATCGAATCTCCGCATGGGAGGGCACGATTCAATGTAATACCAGTTTGGTGAGTTGCATGTAAACGATATTCTTAATGAGAAAACTGCGAGACGCAATTGATTTCCAATTGAAGCTTATAATTTGAGTTGTATAAGATCGTGCGCTTCTCCGTGTAAATAATATAGAATGAACTAATCAAGAACGTCGACACGGTGTAATAACAGCTTTTTCAGCATCAACTGAAAATTGATACCGAAAAGATTGAATAATGTCTTAACGTATCATATGATGTCGCAAGAAGTCATATAATGCTAGGGTTGTTTTCCCCAAATGAAAATAAAGCTTTATACAATAAATGTAGTTTTAATACTAAAATAAAGATGTCTTTAGAAGGAAAACACTAGTAGTGTACCACCTTATTACTAAAAGTAGTATAGCATTAACCTTTTTCTCTATGAACTTTGTAATATGGAATATATTTTAGAGGCATTCTGTGGAATAAAAAAAAACTATTAATCTTTCACAATAGTCTTATAGACAAAGACTCTGATATTTAATGAAAGAGCCATTTTTAAGATATTTCTTATTCAGAAAAAGTTTAGGGAACGATACCCGAGATGGGAAACTTATGTACATATTTATTATAGTTTCACAATTGATGTGCGGTGAATTTCAAATATTTTGATCAGGTGATTGAATTTCAAATATGTTAGTTAATGGGAGGGATGAATTTCTTCTGGAATTCCATTTCAAAATTTTGTTTTACTTTTGACACTGGGAGCAACCGCACTGTGCATGCGGCTCCGGAGCCGCGAGTTGCCGACTCTGGTCTAACCTCAACTAAGTTGTCTAACTAATATGTGAACTTAATCTAATTTATTTTTGATGTTGAAATCTATTTTTGTCAGTCGAGAAGAACAATAAAGTTGTCAATAGACAAACACATGCTGATACACAACTAAACTTATTACTAATAACAAAACTCACTCGCGATACCAGGTTTAGGATTGTCGAAAGAACTGCTGCAGAAGAGCATCGACAAGAAGAATGATATAAAATATATATTTTTAAATAAAATTTAAATATTTTTATACAAATAAATAAAAAAAATTATAGTTATGTATCACATTCGATCACAACTTGTTGAAATCAATAAAGTATACTAAGATTATTAGCTTCCATATAATAACTAGGTTTTTCAAATTCAAAGATAAAAATTCATTTCAGTGTATTTATAAGATTTGAACTTATGAAACAGTATAATTATTAAATACATAATTATACATGGATTTTTTGGTACCATAAAATATACATTGAAATTGTAGAAATTGTCCAAAACCGGACTATTCGAGGATTTTCAAACCATACAAAAAGAGATTTGACTGCATAGAGGGAATATGCCGGTCTTTTGTGAAGAATAGAATTTATTTTTTGTTGCTCAGTTAAATTTAGTTCATTTTCATATTATCAATAGCAAATCCGGACAGATCGAGGCCGCACTATGCGAGGTATTGCTGTATAAAACATAGAAGAAAATAACAATTTTAATTTGATTTACTATAAAAATTATTATTATGTATTATTAATTTATGGGTGATTCAATATTATAGATGAAAAATATTATTAATTTGAATAACAAACAGTTTCTTTGTTACAACATTATTACTATACATAATTTAATGTCAACGTCCTCGCAAATCATTAATTCGATTCTGCGAAGATCAAAAGGAAACTCAATATTCCGTGCAGGTATTGTTGCAGCTGTTAAACCAACACCGAATCCTGATTTTGACAGGTGTCAAAAAATGATGCAAACAAAGCGATTGACATCATGCGTGTAGGTCGAACAAATCCATTGTTTGATTGATTAATAGGTCCTTCGGGGGTCCTGGTTATTATTATTATTTTTTCTGTTATGCTTTCAATTTTCTTCCTTCATTCAAACCATCCGTGACAGCGAAACGCAAAAGAAAAAATATTAATTAGTCCGCTAATTGGAGCGGAAATCCGCGCACTTCCATCTCATTAAGCTACGCTTTCGTCTTTAATCTTCTTCAATTAGATTACGAAAAAATACTCCGAAATGGCAAGCTTTTGCAGTACTTTTTCGCTAGATTTACGAAGTAAATTAAGATTGATTACGTTTTAATGCATTCGTACATATTTGTTTTTAATCGAATTTACAGGAAAATCTCTTTTTGTGGAATACTTTTCCAGTTTTACGCACACAATTCTGATTAATGGGTTTTGTTGGTTTCTTTAATGATCCAACAAATACTCTTGTATTATGTAAACTTATGATAATAATATCTTAAAGACACGTTATAAACAACGCTCAATTGGTTCAATTCATGTGGCATGAATATACATAATAATAATGCATACAGCAAATATACTATATTCAATAGGTAGTTAGAACGGAATCCTGCAAATACTGAACATAACGCAAACACATTAGATATTATGAAGGGGAGTGTTGGAATGCAAATATCCTAATATACGCAGAATATATAATCAATGTGTTTCACCCATAAATTTATCTACATTCTTTTAAGAAGACATGTATATTATATTATGTCTCTCATAGAGAATTATTTATTAGTTTTCAAACTTTATTTAAAATTTTAATTAATATTATATTCATAGAAACATTTGTTAAAGTCTCATGTTAATTGATTATTATATTAATAAAGTAACTATTAAATAAAATATGACTAAAAGAAAACCTTCTTAAAAATACATATATTCAACGTATTTGTTAGAAAGTTTTCTTAGTATTTGACTATGAACTAGCAGTTATGTTATACAAAAATAAGGACGTATTTTTTTTATTTAATTTGTAGTCAATATGATAAAAACGTTTACTATAATAATGCACAAATACTACTTGAAGTCTCATTTAAATTCAAATATAATTTAATTTGTATATTGTTTTTAACTAAGTTATTGAATATTTGAATGAACAAATCAATTAAATTATATGAAGTTATTTTTTCTATAACAAGATTTAAAATGTAATTGAAATTTAAAACAAAATTGTCAAATGCGAATTTACTCAACATTTTCAAATTACTTTAAGATTTTTGTTTGTTAATAAATATTTTTTTATAAAACAATAATAAGGGCGACTAATAGCCGAATGGTTAAGTCGCCCTACCCACGATCGAACTGGCGACGGTTCGAATCCTGGTCAAGCCAGGCCCTTTGTGAGCCCTCTTGGTACTTACAGCAATAGGGCCATCGTTCATCACAGATGGACAGTCAAATGAATTAAGTTCAACATATGGATCTTCAGCTAAGTCGATGGACAATGACAGTGTTAAGGATAGCAGCAGATTCATAGTGAAAGGAAATAGTGGAATTGCAGAGCATCAATCAGAGTATCAGTAATATCTGAAGTTAACCTACAAGACGAGAGCCAACCTATCCACCGGGAAAGATCAACCGCGATCATAAATTTACTCAATGTTCACATTGATGAACAGTTTGTAAATAAAATTACACGACATAAAAAATATTTTCTTCTTATTACTTATTTGACAAAATGATGCTATAAATTGATCCTTTGTGTTTTTCCTAATATGTTAAAATTATATGCTGGGTCTTTAACTTTGTAATTATTACGTTGTAAATATTTTATTGGGTTTTAAACTTTATTTCCACTTGTTTTGTTCTCATCAAAAGAGCCGTGGGTTGCCGAACTCTGAATTAAGGCAATGTTATATAAGATGACAATCTAAGAAATTGTATTGTCTTTTCATTTTTGTCGTTAATAATGCATATACTATAAAAATGTGAAAATACACGTCCTTATTGTATAGATAGAATTATGAAAATAATGTCCTGAATCTATTATATAACGATATTAGATTATTTTTAAATAATGATTATAAACAAAGTAATTTGTAATTTAGTAGATTAGGATTTTTGTAAGTAATTGATGTCATTTTCTCTTTAATTAATTATTTTCAAATATTTACAACAGATGGCGTTCTAAATTTGACAACTTGCCGTATACTTGCATACTTAATGCAATCGTTTATAATAAACACTCAGAAAAAATGGTGTGTACAAGCCGTAATGAAGGTCGATCGTAAAAATTACCATTTATTTTGGCTCATATCGTCGAAGATGCTCTTTCCTGCGCGACTCGCGTTAAACGGAGACCCAGTCATAAAAATATTTTCGCCGCTTGTGCGGTTTTGCACCCTCCCCCCTTAATTTACGGTCGTAAAAAGATGAAGACGAAAACTACCCGACTTTACGGAATTTATGCGCCAGCGTTCTCGATGTGTTTTTCGGATCGCTCGAGCAAAGACAAAGAAGCGAACGCGCCCTCCTACACCACCACTGCTCCTTAGTCCTTCCATCGAATATTCAGAAGGGAAGACGACGGTTTTTTTTTTGGGGTCGGTTTGAGCGATTCATACTCAAATTGGAATTGATTTATTCCAGTCGAATGGAGAAGTGAGACGGGACGACTCTACACAACACACACACACAAAACGTGTTCTCTCCCCCGAAGTATAATAACGCAATTATTTATTCAATCAATCGATTCGACGCCCACAACGGCCCAAAAAGTAAATAAATAAATGAACGGACAAGAAGAATTCTAGTTGAAAGACTTTCCCTAATTGACTTTCGTTGTTCTTCTCTCGCCCAACGGTTTGATAAACGTAAAAATAAGTTACTTCTGTTGATGCCAACTTTGCGCTTCAAGCTAAAAAGTATACTCATAAAAAAGGGCGGTAGACTAAAAAAAACGTTGCAGAGATTGATTAGATTTTAATGGGAGCCGAAATGCTCCTACATAAAACGAATGCGCCTTTTTCAGTTCCTCGCTTTGCTTTCCATCCCGAAATCATCCCTTTCTCTCGCACACACACACATAAAACGAACATCGCAATCCTGATTTTTCTTGTTCTATATATTTTTTTTGTAATTTAATCCCTCTTTCGTTTTTATTTTGCTCGATGTTTATTTATTCTATTTCGTTTTTTTTTCTCGGGAAACGGGGGATGGGTTTAAACATAGAGGACAGAGAGGAATTAGTTGCGAAAGCGTTCGTTTGCTAATTAAGCGAAGGTGGCTGGGGTGAGAGCAACGTGGGTGGATGAGGATGAGGGGATTTCCCCTTTTTCCTTAATGGCCCGGTGCCGGCTGCAACGGTAATTAATATGCATAAACGAGAGGAAACGCGGAAACTTCCGGAGACCGTTGGAATTCATTTGAATCTCGTTTCGGTGGCGAAATTTAATTCGTTGCGGAATATTTTTTACGTTCTTCCTGCTTATCACCGATTAATTCATTAAGGACTTTTTTTTTTAGAAAAAAAAACATGTCTTTTATTTGTATGTAAACGAAGGTTTTCAAAGGAAGGAAAACTGAACGTTTCAAGTTAAGTTTCTTCATGCTTGTTGAATTAATTGATTTTTGATGATGGCAAGTTTCTAGTAAATTATATAAATTTGGATAACATCTGGATGATAATATCATTAATGTCTTTAATTAGGATTACTGCTCGCACACCTGTCGAAATATATATATATACTTGTAAGTACACATTACGTGATTTACATTATATATGAATTACATATATTTACTAATTTGGAGCAAGTACTTGTGAATAACTAAGCGAAACCTGTCAATACTAATTACACTACTTGCGATAAACTGTTATTAAATATATTTGACAACTTTGACAAGTATTTATAAAATATATACTAATTTAAGGTTATTGTAGACTTGTAATTTCACTACTCAAAATACAATTTGCATAAACAATTTTGGAATGTATACTAAGATAAAATTTCTGCCTATTACATGTAATTCTTTGTTAAACAAATGTTAAATTCTTGTAAAGTACATATGTTTGACAACTGAAACAAGTACTTATATCATGTATATAAGATATCATTATTACATACGACTTGATATATGCCAAAACTAAATATATTACTTACTCAAATTACTTGGCAACTTGAAAAATAATACATTTTTAGTAATACCACCACTACTTATGATAAATTCATGCATTTTACAACTATATTTACTAACTTAAAATTATTGACATACTACGTGCTATTGCATTTAGTAATTTCACTTAAACCTTATTTTCTATTGTTTAATACTATACGTATATGTCAAGTATATTTTTGACAACTTGGAGAAATATATTCAACATATATACAAATTATGACAATAGGTGCCATCACGAAGTTTACAACTCTCGATAAAATTGTATTAAATACAACTTGTACTCAGCAAATGGTAAAAATAAATTTATAAAATAAGTACTTGTAACATGTATACCAACTTAATATTTTCTATGAACCACTCGATACTTGTCACTTCTAATTGGACTACTTCCTTGCATACAAGTACTTGCGTATATGTATATGATACTATTAATAACATTATATATGATCAAATGCATTTAGCAACTTTGACAAGGTCTGGTAACACTTGGTTCTTTATGATTAATAAAGTACTAACGACTAAATTTGAGTTTTTTGTTTTATATTTTATTAACACAATTATTTATTACTTAGTGTAATTATTCAAATAATAAATAGTATGAATGTTTTTATTATATAACATAGACAAGTACTTATTCCATGCATAATATTTAAACTTAAACCAAATATACAAGTTAATCTATAAAAGTTTGAAATTTATAATTTTTTTTAAAGATAAATTATAGCTTCAAATTTCTTTTAAATATTATAAATTATAAAATGCATTTACTACTTCCATTAAGTCTTAAGATATTAATGATGTTTTCAGCTTTCCATCATAGTACACTCTAAGTTATAGAGTACATTTCTATTGATATTGATAGTGTAACCTAAACTATAAGATGATGAAAGCCTAGATGATTCAACATTTCTCAGTATGTCTAAATTGATAGCTTTCTGCTTCGTAAAACAACTACAATTTTAATGCTATTGTAACAGCGTGTTACCAATTGTATAGTTTTATGTCACCTTGTATAGAGAACACTAACTATCCACCCAGCAGACGCAAAATCTATAGCTGCAATGAGAAGGCGCCCCAAATGTAATTGCTAGACAGAGGGGATACTTTAATTGGTGGATTGCAGAAAACTATAACTATTTATTACACATAACACATTTATCTTTGTTGTTGCAATACCCATATAATAAAGGTTTAGTGTTATCAGAATTACGTCATTGTCTGCTTATAGAAACAAAATTATATCCAAATTGAAAGATTTTTTATTGAAATGAAATAATTATGTTAACAAAGATTGAATTGATTGATTGAATCTCAATTGAGTTAAATATTTCAATATTCGTATAAAACGTAAATTATAAGTTTTTCTTTGATTATTACTAGCAATTTTATACAAAAGTACAGTAATATCTCGCATAGTGCGGATTCAGTTTTATAAATAAATTAAAATATTATTAACAATTATTTTTGTATAGTTTATTTTTATGCGGTTTTAAAGTCCTCGATTAGTACACTTTTGGACATTTTAGGATATTGGATTATCCACACTATTCGAGGTATAGCTGTAACTGCATATGAAATGTTCATGTTTGTAATAGCTTTCCATTTGTAATTTGGTGGATGCGCCGGGTTTCTATTGCAATTTTAACTCTTGGAATCTCCCAATATATCTTTGCCATTTTTATTCCCTACCAATTCCATTAAGATTGCGTGCGATTTTCGCCAGATCTCGTTTTCGTCTCTTTTCCGCCGTTTCCGTCTTTTCGTCTAGTTATTTTTTTCTTCTTCCTCCTTTCGTTTTTGTATGTAGGTTGTTTACAAACGTCGGCGAGAGTATGATGAACGGCCGGGCGCAAGTTGTAGACGCGCCGTCGACTATTCCTGGCGTCGGGAAACTTGAACCGCGGAAAAACGGAAGTGCAAGAATCGAAAAATCGTGGAAAGAATCGGAGGTTAGAACTGTGGAAAGTTGTGTGCATCGATCGGAGGTTCGGCGAGTGTGCCGCATTGGAAGCAGACAACATCAATTGGGTAATTGGATTACACCAAAATAAAAACAAGGGTTGTGAGAAACTGTTACAGCAGTTCGGCATTTGCTTATCCTTTTTATGAGTCTAAAGCATCTAAACGAATAGATTCACCAGAATATGTTATTCTTTTTTGTAAAATTTCCTAATTTTTCAGCAAATATTTAATTTTATAATTACTAAAATGTTATACTTAATCAAGAAAATATACCTATCTCTTTTTGATACTTTGGATACAATAAAATAGGTCGAAATAACGTAAGTTGAAATTTAAAAAATATATAATTAAAATGCAATAATTGTAGTATACCTCGTATATTTAGGCTCCGATCAGTGCGGATTCAGTGTAGTACGGTTTGAAAATTTCATAATAAACTGCATTTAAATTATTCTAAATAAAATCTACTTTATGTCTTAATGTTCTCGATTTATTCGGTTTCAAGCCGAAATCCGGACTATGTGAGGTATTGCTGTATTATGACGTTACTATCCATGATTTCTTCAGTATCAACCAGAAAATCAAATTGAGAATCGTTTTTGAAAGCTCAAATCAATTTTGTATTATTATATATCAACAAAATGAACATAAATTATACAGTAAAGTATCTGTTTGTAAAGTTTACATAAATATGCAGTTTTAATATTCTCCATTGGTTCAGTTTCAAACAGTGCGAGATATTGTCGAAATGTTTTTAACCCTTGAGTGTATTCACGTTATAATATTATTTGTAATTACAACAATACCTCGTATAGTGCGGTTTCGCCGCACTATTTAAAACCGCATTAATCGTAAACAACTCAAAAAGAAACTTGACTATATACAATCAAAAAAAAAAGATCATTTATGTATAAAACAAAAATGTTGTTTACTTTTTTTTAGAATTTATTTTTATTTTGTTTGGAAATTTTCAAACTATAACTATAATAAATCTACACTTAAATAAGAATATAATAAAATAGTAATTAAATAGTAAAGTCTTTACTTGTATAGTTGATGTTTTAAAGTTCTCGACTTCTTCGGTATCAAACAGTCTGGACTATGTGTTGTATTGCTGACTATAGTGAATAAAATTGTAATGAAATAAATAATTTACATTGAATTTCTTTTTCCAAACGTTTTGAAGTACGCTGTAAATTCTGGAAAGGTTGAAATGAAAAGAAAAAAATCCGTGTTGGAAATATCGAGTAGGAAGAGGAAATAGTAGTAATACGTCCGAATCAGGGTCGAAGATAAATATCATCGTGGAGGCGCTCTAAGAAATTTCAAGAAATCTCAATGTACAGTCATAAATCGCATTGTGCAACGAGATTTATTTTATGAAACACTTGAAAGTAAAGGAAATTAATGCCGGCGTTGTCTTCAACAAGCAACAGAGTGATTCATATATTATTTACAATAAATAAACTATGGAACGATTTATTATTCAATAATCAAATTTATTGCAAATAATTATAAAATTAATTGAAATAATTACATACATAAACGTGTGAAATAAATAACCACATGAATCATTGCAACGCACGTATTTGTATCATCTGAAAACGATGTTTTGTTTAACGAAGTAACTTCGTTAATCGAGGTATGACTGTATTTTTACAATAACAAGTTTAATCTTTATTTTTGTAGCAAAAGTTTACTACTATTGACACTCTCTGGGAAATTACAATAAAATACTTCGAAGCTTTTTTGAGACAAATGTAATCCACTTAAGAGTATTTTATATCCAAAGTTTTTCCGAGCGAAAAGAGCGGTATGAAAGTTGAATATGAATACGGAAACCTTGTGTTTATATGTAATAAAACACCTATTCGTGGAATTTATGGATTTCCAGCAAAACAACTCAGCAAGTTTGACCTAGATTTTGTACAATGAAAAACTTTTTGAAGGATGGAAATAGACATAGTTTGCAAACATATAGAAAATTAGGAGTTTCAAATATAGTTTTTATTACAATTGTTTATACATAAGTTCAAACTGATTGTATATTAGTATAAACTTTATAAAAGTTTGGAAATAGACAATAATACTGATTGATCGTGTAAATTAGAGATATTAAGTTAATATTAATGTATTATTTTTTTTCTAATACTCTTATAATACTCAAATCAAATAATATTTAATTTAATAGTTCATACAAGTATTAAGTTTTTAATGGGATACAAAATGACAGCTGTCACCTTGAGTCAAAGCGAGAAATTAGTGAAATATTCTTTGTGTCTTTGTACAACTACAAACAAATATTTTGTTTCTCTAGACAAAAAGTTTGAGAAATGATGGTTTATACGATTTTCATATATTAATTATTGATTGCAATTAGAAAAAAGTATTTATTTCTGTCTTAAATACTTTTTTTCTAATTGCAATCAATAATTATTATATGAAAATCGTATAAACTACGTCTGTCTTAATTTAATTTGTATTGATGTTGAATAAATTTCGGTTTTCTGAGATTCTTTTTCACGAGGCTCTAAATTTAAAGCGTATCTTTAGATTGAAGCAAGTATGCGTTCCTATTCGAGAGGATTATGTCTATATGTCCTCATGAACGCCTTCGCCTCAGCGAAGTGTTTATAGTTTTGTGAGGTGTAATAAATTCCGAACTGAGTTTAGTGTTTCGCACGGAAGAGCTTTCAATGTAGGAAGGGCCAGCCAGCATTTAAAATGGAACAAATATAAAACATGAAACCACTTTTTGAATCGCAAATAGATATAAAAGGTAAATCGATGACATTTTGTATAAAATGTAATAGCATTTCGATTGAACCGTTTATTATTATAATTCCTTAATATATTTTTTCTAAACAATAATATTTATAACTAAATTAGAATATTTTTTACTAAAAAAATAAAACGTTTTGCATGTCAATATTTCGACATGAACTTCTTTAATTTCATCTTTAATTCTTCTACTGAAAAACCATCGTCTTTTGCATTCAATCTCTAACATTTCCTTCACAGATATTTTTTAAACCTATTGATTGAGCCATATGGATAACTTCATTTCTAATTTCTTGGATGTTATTTTCTTCCTTTAGTACAACTTTTTGTCATATTTTGACGAAGAAGAATTTTCAAGTATTGTCCTCAAATTAGAATATTTGTTATGGTAAATAGGGCTCAAAATTGCGAAATTGCTCGAAGCTTCGTTACATGAGGTAACGTTAACCGAAGTATGACTGTATTTACATTGTCAGTGGTATTTGATGCTTCTCTACACTAAAAAGTCTTAACATTACGCTTTCATATAAATGATTAGATGTTAATTTCAAATAGAAAAATTGTAACAAATATTTTTACTCTTCAGCCGAATGATGCTTTAGAATATATTATTTGTTTCGTTTCAAGAAAACTTACTTTTATTTAGTTTATTTATAATTTCATATTTTATATATTTACTTATATATGTACGTTTCACATATTTCAGAACGCCATTTTTTTTTGTATGAAAAGACTAAGACATTTTTATGGAAAGACTAAGGTCGATAGCCCTTTGGTTACAATTTTGACTAATAAAGATTATTATTATTTATACTTTTGGTAATTTTTATATAATATAACATTATTATACAATATTATAAATAAACTTGTATTATTATCACAATAATCAAGAAATGGTTTAATATAATTTATTTCCCTATGCATATGGCTATTCCCATTACAATCTTAATTGGGACAGAATGAAGCTGAATATAAATTTGATACATAGTAGCCGTAGAACATCAAATTACTACTATATAGTAAAATATCAATTTCTGAAGAGTCTTGTATTACCTATTAACTTCAATAGGTTTGCTAAGATTATTTTTTAACTAAAATAACTAATAATTAACTTAGCTGTACTGATTCTGTTTATTAAAATATATTTTCAAAGTTAGAAACTTAGCTCGAATTATAAACAGTTCAAATATTTTTCATTTTTAACATCAACTTTATCGTTTTATTTCAATTACATATTAATCTATTTGGTTGTATTAAATTTTATAATATAATTTCAATTAATTTTGTCATAAATTGTACTATATGTTATTTATTTGTTTAATGTTTACATATAAATATCAGAAAAAAAAACAAATCTATAAACTTATTATATCTAAATTAAAATTGTAAAGAAATGTACATTAATTAATAAAAATGTAATTTATGTTGCAATAATTTGTTAATTAATAAATTTGCATTGTTATCTAGAAATAGGCTTTAAGTATAGCGGAAAACTGAAATTAATAATCAATAAGCTTTTTTTATAACTGTTATTGAACATAAAAATTTAAAAATTTAACTTTAAAGTTAAATGTACAAACCCTAATATATCAAATAATTTGTCGGTATGGACTCAAGTCTTTTTATTGATCAAAAATACCATTTATTTGTTAATAATTCGAACAAAAACATAACATAAAAAATACAAATATCCTGAATGTACATCATTTGACAGTATTAATGTATTATGAATGAACACAAAAGTATTGCTTACAAAAAAAATATCTTGTGATGGTGTGTGGGATTATACCTGAAGTTTTCTTTATAGTAAGGTAGACTTCAAACATATGTAATAGTATAATAGATGCAGGTAGATTTCGATTGAGCCAATTTAACTGTGACATTTTATTGTCGATTCTCATAGAAATTCATATACCCAAGCCCGGTTATACAACGCTACTTTCATTCATCTTCTTTTTGATACAGGTTAAAAAAAAATGGTAATTTTATATAAAAGCGAAGACTATCGAAACTACAAAAGGATGACATGATTGAATTAATAAAAATTGATTTTATTAGAATCAATATTTTACTATTATTATATTTGTATGAAGCTGAATATTCGGGATGTAAACATAAAAAGCTTGCTAAATCACAAGTAATGTGTACACTTAAATATGTTTATCATCTATTATATCTTAATAAAAGTATTAACCCAGTCTATCATATTATGCGTGAAACTTGCCAAGTCGCGCGTCGTGTTTAGTTTAACTATAACTAATTCTTACTCACTTTGAAAACTTTATACTATGCAAATCCTTTACTTTCGTTTGCTAGTTATAACATTTATTTTGAAATATTTTGTTTAATAAATTAATTCTAATGAACAAATATAGAAATGTATGGAATTGTTTTAGAAGAGAAACAATTTATTACTTCGATAACTTCAGAATATACTAAATATTATATTTACGTAATTTTACCATTGCAACTTACCAACTTGTACAAAGATCTTTATCTTTACAAAATAAGGGAACAAAAATAGAAACCATAATTATTTTGTTTTAGAAGATTGCCTTACCTTTTCAGAGTAGTTTTCTATTTTTTCAGTATCTCTTTTTTCAAAGATGTTTTATCGATAGTCTTACGGTTTTTTTACTTTTTTGATAAATTGCCTAGAAACTTCCCCAAGAACTAATTTAACTCAGAAATTTATTCCTATGGCTTAAAGAGCCAGAAGAAATTTTAAATTATTTTATATAAAGTATAAAACTTCTTTACTTCAAACTAAACTAATATTGTATGAAAATATGATAGAATACGTTTAAAGTCTTTAAGTGGTGGTGAGATACGCGTTGTCCCACCTTTCGAACATGCCTAGTGGGGCATTATTATAATTTTGTAGGAAATGTCCAGGAAAGTGGAATTATCATGTAATTTAGTTGGTATGAATCTTGATAGGCCATACCATCGGATATTGATTCAGTTGTCTAGAAATTTAGGAATTTCTGGCCCTTCAAAGAGTTAAAATACGTCTCATTTCCAACATTTCATTATACTATTTGAAAGTCATGTTATTTCCAATATACTAATTCAATATACCAATGCAACAAACTTCAATCTATTCTGGTAAGTTAAATCGATGTAATTCTATTATTCAAGTTGATGGTGAGTGGTTTGGTAACTATGTAGTATACAATAGTTTAGTGGAGCAGGTGAGACAATTACAATTGCAAGCATTGGAATTCAACGAAGAATAAATTCAATCCCCTTTTAATGTTACCCTTAAAAAGGTCTTTTGAAAAGCGAGACACCTAAATTTGCGCATTTGTCGAGTGCACTCGCGTCTGGCCCGCTGCAGTAAGCGAGCTAATGCTTATATAATAAGTATAAAGTGCATTCGTTTAATAATTGGAGCTCATAACAGTTCGCATGGTATGTGTGCACTGTGAGATAAATTGAAATTAACGATTTTAAATTCAACGTTTATAACGATGGTCCCGTTTAATTTCGGGGTGGTCGAATCCCTTGCAGCCCTTCAATTCCAGTCTGCAGTGCACGCGGATGGTGGGCGCATGTGCTGCCAGTTTTTACGTTCTCTCGGGGTGGCATTTTACTACCATCACTACAACGCTACTATAGTACGTGCTGCTACTACGTTGCGGATCAGAGGGTGTCCAGACGCGAACGCGTTCGCAACGACGCGTTTTAATTTTATTTTAGTTTGGTTTTATTCTTGTAATATTCCTCACGATAAGAGATAGAGACCTAGTGTTCCGCGATCAGTGCCTTCTCTAGTTTTTTTTTCTTTGGATGCCGCTGTTGTTGTTATTGTTGTTGCGTTGAAACGCCTTACCAAAACATATACAGAAAAAAAAACAAAACAAATAGTTTCACCCCCCCAGCACGGGGTGAGTCTGTGTTTCTCAATTTCCCAGATGAATGGGAACTAGTCTTACAAAAACCAGTCGCGTAAGAAACATGACAAAACTATTTTCTTTTTAAAAAATGTCCGTGTCCAAATTTACCGCATGCTTTGTTTTATATTGTATCAATACAAAAAATCACTATTTTTTTTTTCCTAAAACATATTGAAATATATGTGATCAAATCAGGAAGGTTTTACTATATAAACAAGATTTTTTATGGAAACATACTCGAAAATATATGCTCAAATTTATTTAAAAAGTTTCTAAAAATTTAATAAATGTAAATTTTTCTTCTTTCCGTTTTGTATTTTCCCCCTAAAATATACTGAAACACATGTGATCAAATCAGAAAGGCTTTACTATATAAACAAGATTTTTTTATGAAAAAATACTCAAAAATACATGATCAAATTTATTTCAGAAATTTTTTTTTTTAAAACATACTCAAAAATACATTATCAAAGGATTTTGTTTTTTTGTTAAAATGTTTTCAAAAATACGTGATCAAATTTAATTCAGAAGGAAATGCTACATTTTTGTCATAAACATGTAAANNTACAAAAAAATACTAAAAAGATATGACCAAATGTGAATCAGTTCCATTTGAAACCGGACTAATCGAGGACCGCATAAAAATAAACAGCGCAAAAAAGACATATAGAGTGTACAAAAAGTACTGTACTATTTTTTTAAATTTAATATTTTGTCTGAATTAAAAATTATTGTTTTGGTATATTCAAACCGTATTATAGTGAAACCGCACTGATCGAAGCCGCACTAAGCGAGGTATTTGTGTATATTCAAAATGTCATGAAGAAATGTAAATCAGAAAGTCTTTGCTATATAAAAATAAGCATTTTTTTCTCTTTACAAAAACATAACTAAAAGATGAATCAATGCCGTTTAAAACCGCACTAATCGAGTACCGCATAAAAGTAATCAGTACAAAAAAAAACTTGTATAGAGAAAAAAATGCGTGTACAAAAAATATTTTGTGTATAAAAAATTGTCTCAATTAAATTTTAGTTTTCAAACCGTATTATAGTGAAACCGCACTAAGCGAGATATTTGTGTATATTCAACAATACATGATGAAATGTAAATCAGAAAAGCTTTGCTATATAAATATAAGCATTTTTATATACCAACAAAAAAAATACTGAAAAAGACAGCAAACTTGAATCAGAAAAGCTTAACTTGTATATAAATAATCGTGTTTTATGGATATCTGAATTTACTTTTTGATCTTGGTAATTAGGTTTCTTCTCGTTTTTTATATTTTACTCTTTTTTTTATTCTTCGAGTGCTGGGCGCAGATGATGGGGCTAATGGATCGTTAAGGGTTCCATTTTCCAGTAAGAGGGGGGAGGGACGTTATTAAGCTCATTATAAGTAATTTAGGGGTCGTAAATCCGTTTCATTTTTCGCGCAGAATTCGGTCGAAGGTTTTTGCAGCAAACCTGCAAAAAGGAAAATATGAAAGACGTAACTTCTGTCAGATGCAGGGAGACCTCGTTTTTGTCGTCTCTTTCTCTGCGCCTTCGTTCCTCTTTTTTGTGATGTATTCTTTCTCCGACTAGAATGGATGAAAGAGAATGAGGAGTAGCAGGGGCTTTATTTCATCCCCTTCATTCATACTCACGTGCTCCGTTCGTTCTGTGCGCGTCGTCGGGGAAGGGAGGAATTGTATCAAATCTGCTTTCTTAACTTGCGGATTTTTCCCTTTATTTCTCTAATTGAATACAAATCAATTTTTGTCTTCCCCCTTCGCATTAGAATTGAAGATTTGAATCTCTTCATCCCATGTGATATAGGATCTATCTAATATTGGTATAATAAATGTAATAACCATGACTCTCTTAAATGAATATTACTTTCATTCAATCCATTCGTGCTTCCTTTCAAAAGTCAATATTACCAATATAGATTATTAAGAAGCATATATTTTGAATATTATGTTATAATTAAATTATTTGTTTTTTTTTTACATTAAATTTACATTGTGAAATTTCATAAAAGCCTACCACATTACCATTTTTTTAACTAGTTAAACAAGGTTTTCTGCGGAGACTACTTGGATTGGTGATCCTTTGCTCAAGTAAAATTTTACTTAAAGAACTTAGATAATTTACTGTAACTAGTTAGCAATTACATTTCTGATGATATTTATGATCAATAAAAAAAAACTTATAGAAAATAGAAAATACATTCATGATAGAATAATTCAACTATACATTTTCTTCTTGTCTCAGTTAAATAATACGTTATAAACAAATTACATAATATTTTTTTATGTAATATATTTATTCTACAATTACAGAATAAAACATGAATTCCACTTTTAAAGATTAATAACAATTAATATATATTTATAAAGGGTGTCCCAAAATTAACGCAAGATTTGAATTTGCCGCCATTTGTGCAGTAAAGTGTTGGCAACCCAAAAAAGAAACAATTTGACAGCTGAGAGGTGTTTTCTATTTAATTCAAATCTTGCGTTAATTTTGGGACACCTTTTACAAATAAATAAATTTAAAAAAAAACGTTTATATACTTATAATAAAAAAAATACCCCCCTTTTCTGTTATAGAAAAAAAAATATTATTTTGTCTATACTTGTCTAAATA
>NW_017095577.1:79441-87702 GCF_001412225.1 Nicrophorus vespilloides
ATACTTATAATAAAAAAATTACCCCCCTTTTCTGTTATAGAAAAAAAAAATATTATTTTGTCTATACTTGTCTAAATATAGAAAAATAGATTGTAAATTGAAATTCAAATTTATCCTGAAAATATATTATTAATTACATATTTTATAACTACAATTACTTTTATCGCGTTTTATTTTATTGTATATAATTAAGTATATATTATATATATAATTAATTACATAATTAAATGCAATAAAAACTTAATTAATTAATTTAATTACTATCAATAGTTGAAATAGATTAAATTACCATATAAGTTGTAAAGGTTGTCAAGGGAATTATGTCAAACCCTTGTCAAGTAAATTTCAGTTATTTTCTCTTAATTAGGTTTGGTATCCATGAAGTGTTATTATTTAGTTTGCTTGCTTTTTATTTCTCTCCATGGTTTCCCACGGTAATCGGCATGTCCATACAAAATACAATGCGACAGAGCATGAAATTTAAAATTGTCAGATGTGTGTAATTTGAATGCTCTTATACATTTAGTAAACAAATTTAGGTATTTGTTAGAAGGTTTTTTTTGCAAATAACTATCAAGTAATATCACATTGCTCAACTTTTGCATATCAAATACATCAATACCTCGCATAGTTCGGATAATCGGTTTTGCCAATGATTGTTTGAAACCGGACTAATCGAGGATCTATATACAATAAAGCGTACAAAAAGAGATTTGACTATAACGAAAAATAAAACGATCTTTTATGTATACAAATACTGTTGTATACTATTTTTTTTAATTTATCCGCACAGATCGAAGTTGCACTATGTGAGGTATTGCTTGTATAAGTATTTACTTAACAAGACGAATAGTATTTATTAATATAATAGAAATATGATACCTAATCGAACTTTCAATTATTTTGTTATTGACAAGTTAACAAAGATATTCTATCATCTATCCAAGTATTGTCACATTGCTTAACTTTTGCATATCAAATACAACAATACCTCGCATAGTCCGGATAATCGGTTCTTCCAATGACCGAAACCGGACTAATCGAGGAACTAAATATAATAAACTGCACAAAAAAGAGATTTGACTATAACGAAAAAATAAAACGATCTTTTATGTATACAAATAATGTTGTATACTATTTTTTTTTTAATTTATCCGCACAGATCGAAATCGCACTATGTGAGGTATTGCTTGTATAAGTATTTACTTAATAAGACGAATAGTATTTATTAATATAATAGAAATATGATACCTAATCGAACTTTCAATTATTTTGTTATTGACAAGTTAACAAAGATATTCGATCATCTATCCAAGTATTGTGACATTGCTTAACTTTTGCATATCAAATACAACAATACTTCGCATAGTCCGGATAATCGCTTCCTCCGATGACTGAAA
Source organism: Nicrophorus vespilloides (assembly GCF_001412225.1). Lineage (NCBI taxonomy): Eukaryota > Metazoa > Arthropoda > Insecta > Coleoptera > Silphidae > Nicrophorus > Nicrophorus vespilloides. The sequence continues at coordinate 80,842 of NW_017095577.1, forward strand.
CCGGACTAATCGAGGAACTGAATAAAATAAACCGCACAAAAAAGAAACTTGACTATAAAGAAAAAACGATCTTTTATGTATACAAATGTTGTGTTCTATTTTTTTTTATAGTGCGGATTCACTATACGAAGAAAAAAAACAGATTCAAGTCGCACTATGCGAGGTATTATAGAAATATGATATAAAATACATAATGTACTATTTACTGGAATTGTATTTTGTTTGCTTTGTAAGAAATATATAGCTTTGAACGAGGAATAAAGATGCGAAACATATTTCGCGGTTTGAGTTCTTTGTTTTCGTCTGTGCGTTGGTTTTAATTAAAAAAAGCTAATTATTGTTCGAAATGCATGGTAATCGGGAGAGCCGAGCCCGTGTGTCTGTCTCTCCCCTTAATATCGTCCTTGTGTTTTTTTTTGTAACTTTGGAGTTGGTCGGGTCGCCTCTTTGTTGGCAAACCCAACAGGAAGTTTGTGTGTGTTTGCGTGTTGGGGTTTTTGGCATTAAGGGCCAGAGTCTATCTCTGCTTACTGTTCAAACACTCTACTATAAATCCCTAAATCCCTTCGACATACACATGCAGAGCACAGCCAGAGCCGCCCTGCGTTCTGCACAGACCTCAGTACACATTTGGCTACCAAATTAGTCATCGTATATATACATATACATGCATATATATAGTTTTGATATTGATTTTCGCTGATTCCAGCTACTTAATTGTTATTTATATAGTGTCAGATGACTATTTTGGAACACATGTTCGTGCTTCTATAATTGAACTGTTAATATTTATAAAATAAATCATTGTTTGCAAGGATTTTGAGACCCCGGGCATAAGTATGAAATGGAGCCCTCAATGCATGAATGGGGGGCAACTTTCAAATAAAAATGTGAGAACGGGGGTCGCGGGGCCCCCGGCATTCGCCCAATTGACTGTTGTTCAGTATTATGCTAAAATTTATACAATCATTCGTATTTATAAATGTATTTGTTTTTAAATAATAATTTTTAACTTTAATAAAAAGTATTGTTTTCTATCGATTATATTATAAAAAAATAATTACTTGTAATAAATTAATGATTTGATCGAAGGTTAGTGTAGGTATCTCAATTATTTTATAATATCTATATTCGTAAAGATAATTGTTACATAAAATCTATACACTTTTTTGGCAGAAATTCTTGTATTTTTTAAATTTTTTTAATTGTATTTCTTTATGTTAATAACTGATACTAACAGTGCTAACCTATTTTTGATATTGTTTTTCGTGACTTTATTATACTTTAACATAATAAGTCAATAAGTCAATGTCTTCTAAATTCCATCTGTCATTTAAAAGTGACTCAGATGAATCGTCTGTCACTGAGGCCATTCGTTATTTTTGATTTGTTGATCCGCTTCACAATAAGTCAAAATAGATCGTGAATCAGTCCATAGAATAAACTCGAAATGTTTACCAATTAAAATTCCGTCTGAATTCTTCCAACAACAAAAAAACAACATTTCCATTTCATATTTTAGCTTTTCGTGACGTATTCACTCTCGCACTATAATTTTTCCGAAAATATCTTTATCCTTTAAGGACAAATCCAATGATTTCTTCTATAAATTTACAATAAATCAATATAAATATTTACTAACTAAAAGTTCTTCTACAATTCTTCATAAATGTCAATATTCCATTTTTTTATATTTTAACTTTTGCACATTTTTATTTGTCCAAATAATTTCATTTGTCTCCAAGATGAATTTATACAAATAGAAAAAAGATCGTGAATTTTTTTCAAAAAATAATCGTAAAATCAAGTTTCACATCAATAATTTTGTACGTTTTTTTTTTGGATTACGTGTCGAAAGTTCAAAGTTTTTGTGTCTTCAAGAATAAATCACTTAAAATTGTCTAAAAATTCATAATAAGATCTGATAATAAACTAAAAATTTACGAAATTATATTATTTTTTTGATTTTTGGAGAGATTCATCTGTTATTTTACTCTCACATTTTCATTTGTCAAAAGTAATCTTTGTTTCCGACAAGAACAAATTTTTACATTCACAATATGACAAAGTAGATTGTCCATAAAATATACTAGGAATTTACCAATTAAAATTCCTTCTACGATTTTTTTTCAAAAAATGAACTTTCCTTCTTAATATTTCAGGTTTTTTGTAAAGTTTTCCGCATTTTCATTTGTCCAAAGTTGTCTTTATGCAAGTCCCGTAAAGAAAAAATCCTCTAAGTTTTTCTATAAATTCCCGTCCACAAAGCGCGCTGATGAGTCTTAAAATATAAAGTTTCCGTTAATGAAGTAAGTTTTAATCTGCAATATTAAAAGGGTATGATGGGTCGACGGAGGGGCGCAGACGACGGGCCTTTTGAAATGGGGTTGAAATTGCAGGTGTTTCGAAAGAGAGAGTGAGAGTGCGGCGCGCGTGCATATCGATCTAATCCACCAAGGGTTCGTCCGTCGTCGAAGGGTGTGTGGGGGGTGGAGGGCGGTTTTTTGCGTTGTTATGCCGTCTGCGTCTGAAAGGGAAATTCTGCCCCACCAGATGAGATGAGAAGAGAAGAGAGAGCCTATTGCGTCTCCTGATCACGTACGAACGCCAACAGGTCTCATGGCCAGGGTCGAAACTCTAGACAAATTCAATTTTCCACACGCCCGCCGCCCCCCGTTTCCAGCGCCGCATCCGCCACCGCCGACGATGCTGAAGGCCGGGGCCTACCACAACACACTTTCGCACGTACGGAGGAGCACAAAAAGAAAGCGGTATCAAGCAGACGGGGCAAAGAGAAGAACAAAAAGAAGAGCAGACTGCGAAGGGTAGCAAAAGGATAAAATAAAAGCAAAACCATCCCCTCAAGTCGTCGTCGGCGGCGGCAGCAGCAGCAGCCCTTGGCGATATAATACAGCGTATCATTTTCAACGTCGCTATCATTATTAGATATTTGACATCTGTCAGGAGCAGGCGTTTCAGATTGGAGACGCGAAGCGAAACAATTTCCTATCTGTCATGGCTCTAACGTTTGTAAAATTTGATTGTGGGTTTAAGTTTGGCGACATCGGAAGGAAATTTATGAAGATTTCCTCTGGTATGGAAATCATCTCCAGCGCGCTCCACAGATGAGTGAGGGGGTGAGGCAAATGAAATTTTTCCGCTCGGCCGGCTTTATGACATGGATAGATATATAGTTATATCCAGTGAATGCCATATAACTTTGAGGGTAAAGAGAGAGTGGCACCCTTCGAAAAAGCTGCTCTAGTTGGTTGGTTGGTGGCGCGATTTCCGCTTCCGACGAATATCGGAACGGACACATGAATGGGGATGCGATTTTCTCGGATTCAATTATGGGATTTGATCATAGTGCGACGTGATAAGATAACGAAATCGTTGGAGACGCGGAAAGTGGATGGATGGAGGATACCTAATAATCTGTAATTCTGCAGTGCGTGCGTAATGCGGGGGTGGCGATGGCGGCAGCGACGGGGCGGAAGCGGCGCAATGACCGCGGGGGTGGGAGACGGACAGCCGACAATATCCGCTTAATAGGGGGCCGAACGGGGGGTGGTGGTGGTGGGCGACCAGTCGAGAAGCGAGGGTTAAAAGCATAATATCCCTAGGTAAGAGAGGAAGTGCGCACGGCCTACCTCCCTCTCACTGCACGCCACCCCCGCTGAGCCTCCGAAAACCGCCCCCTCTTCCTTTGCCCCCATAACAATAACTCGCAATGGGGATTTCCACGGGCTTACCCCAACAGAACGCACTGACTAATTTCATCATAAATCCAAACAAATTCTGAAAGGCGCAGAAGTACAAAAAAAAAAGTATGACTTTGACAAGGCAACGTGTGCATGAATTTATATATATATATATGTCTATATATCTATATATTTTCTGTCCGCCTTCTGCTGTTTATTTACAAATTACGTATTGCCATGTTTGTCAACCATTACTGAGAAAAAAAGTCTTCCCCCATTCATTTCCAGCAAGTTGATGCACAATGTTTATTTAAGCCATTTAACCTTGAGCGCATAAATCCCTATTGCCCTCACAAGATTTGAAAACGAGCATTTAAAACCCAAATACAATACTTAAAAAAACCATGCAAATTGTTGACTTACGTAGCTTTCCATCATATTGTATCCATCATAATCATTAGAAGTATAGAAAATGGAAATAACAGTTTCTGCAAATTGAAAATAAAAATATTATTTTTTACTGCTTAAGTAAACAGAAACTACTCTTTGTTGTCCTTCATAAAATTATGTAATATGTGAAATATGTAAATTAATAATTAGGTTTAGGTTAATTAAAATAATTCAGTTTATCCTCTATCTGCGTTGCACACAATATTTGTTACAATAAATCGATAGAATAGGATTTCTTATGTCGATTATATTCGTCATGGTCTCTTGTTTTTCGTAGCGCCTATGACGAATATATTCGCAACAAGAATAATAAAATACGTTATCAACAAAAATACATGGCAACTAGGGAAACATATTCTATATCTATAAAGATTTTGGAAATCTGCTTATCAATTTGATAAAAAATTTAAAGCAATTTTGGGCAATTTCATGGGCTTCCACATTTTCATTTTAGTTAAGACAAGTAATGCGTTTTTGCTTAACATTATATCATAAGTGTCCACAGAATATTTTTTTACACTTTTCAGAGATAAATCAAATTCTCAGACAACGAGTTTTTACTCGATTGTGGCACCCCATACGGTAAGTGCCTCGTATATCCCCCTCTGTGGACGTCCATGCATTACATCATCTCTTCTAGACATCTCACAATACTTTAACAAAAAATGTCATAATGGATCAACGAATATATTTAGGATTTAAAAAAAAAACGACGAAAGCTCTCTTTACTTTCATATTATATAATCATAATAAATCTACTTGGATTTGTTGTCTGTCTTATGCAACAAATAAGATTTTCTGAGATTATACCATTGGATATAATATAAATTATCAAAAAATTTTATTTCTATTTTTAAAAGTATATTAGTTTATACCAAGAAAAAGCATTTGACAAACTAATATAGTTAATAAACTGGACTAATTAAGGATACAAAAAATACTTTTGTACTTTTTTTTATAAATATTTACTTTTTTTAAATTTATTTGTGAATCTGGACGCATCGAATCCGGACTATGTGAGGTATTCTTATACTGTTTCAAGCAAAATATATTTGATACTGTACATTTCCTAATGAAATAATAGTAAATTACATTAGTGATGTGTTTTATTGCACGTAAACAATGTAGTTTTCTTTTTTTTGTGTGTGTAAGGCATATGTTCCAAATTGCATCTACGCATTTCGGATGGTCCGCGTCAATTACGTAATTAAATCGCTTTCCCTAAATGCATTGCTGGTCACGCCACCATTTGATAAATGCTTAAGAGTTTCTACAGATGTTAAACATAAATGTCACACTTCACAGCGGAACGATATTAGCTAGATTAATATCATCATATTCCATATAAGAGCAAAATGTAATTAATATAAATTTTTGCAAAAATATTTGATTTATTGAACTTAATACAGTTAATTATCTATATTTATATCAACATTTTCATACCTTCAGCATTTTTTTTTTCAAATTAATTTTTTATAATAGAACTTTTTGGAGAAAATTGAAAAACTAAACACTGTTTTATTAATTTTATTTATTTTACTTTTACTAATTTATTTACTTACTCACTAACATTTCTGTAAATTAAATCGTCAATAGTATTAAAAAAAATCTATTCATAATTGATAGTTATATTTAGTAAATTTAATAATAACATTAATGATATAATTGGCTGTCAAGTTGCGCAAATACGAGTACTTTGACAAGTGAAGTACATGTATATTTTTAAATATTTATGTAAATGATTTAATTTGTCCAGATGTACAAGTAAGAGTACTTTGAAAAGTCAGTTACACTTCACGTGTAGTTTTTAATAGTTATGTAAAAGATTTTATATGTCAAGTTGTGCAAATACGAGGTCTTTTAAAAGTAAATTACATTACACGTTTATTTTTAAATAATTATATTAACGATTTTATATATCAAGTTGTACAAACACGAGTGCTTTGACTAGTCAACTACACTTTTCATATACTTTTATATAATTATGTAAACAATTTTATTTGTCAAGTTGTGCAAGTACGAGTACTTTGACAAGTCAATTACACTTCACGTTTATTTTTAATTAATTATGTAAATGATTTTATGTGTCAAATTGCGCAAATACAAGTACTTTTACAAGTAAATTACATTACTCGGTTATTTTTAAATAATTATATAAACAATTATATTTGTCAAGTTGTGCAAGTACGAGTACTTTGACAAGTCAATTACATTATACGTGTATTTTTAAACTATTTTATATGTCAAGTTGTACAAACACGAGTACTTTAACAAGTCAACTACACTTTTCATATACTTTTAGATTATTATGTAAACGATTTTATTTGTCAAATTGTGCAAGTACGAGTACTTTGACAAGTCAATTACACTTTACGTTTATTTTTAAATAATTATATAAATGATTTTATATGTCAAGTTACAGAAACACGAGTACTTTGACAAGTCAATTACATTATACGTGTATTTTTAAACGATTTTATATGTCAAGTTGTACAAACACGAGTACTTTGACAAGTCAACTAGACTTTTCATATACTTTAAGATACTTATGTAAACGATTTTATTTGTCAAGTTGTGCAAGTACGAATACTTTGACAAGTCAATTACACTTTACGTGTAGTTCTAAATAGGTATCTAAAAGATTTTATATGTCAAGTTGTGCAAGTGCAAGTCAACTACACTTTTCATATACTTTTAGATTATTATGTAA
>NW_017095578.1:0-2127 GCF_001412225.1 Nicrophorus vespilloides
AAAAGTAAACATTTGAAACATTTCCGAATAGTTCCGAATTCAATCGATTTCGGATGAAAATCTTCTTCTCTCCAAAGCACGCAGACAAGTCCCTTACCAACTGGTTTCATTTTTATAATATACTGTGCAGGCCCCCTGATCTAATGTAAAGTTCAGGAGAATTGAATTTGAACCATCGAATTTGTACTTCCATTAGCCGAAAAGAGATGTGACGTAACTTCTTGTTTCCGTCCAAGTTTGCAAGTAGAGAATTTCCGAGAAGTACATTGTTTTTTCTTGTTGCCGTTGAGTGGATTACGTTCGTTCTTTGGGTAATTAAAATGTATCTTCCGATCCTCGCGCTTCGCCGAGTCCGAGCCACGATTTATTTATAACGAATGCGCGTGTTTCGATTCCTCCGAATGGAATTAGTTCTGGGGGATCTGCAGTGTATTTGCGACGACTTAATTTCCCATTTTCGTTGCACGCTCCAACGAATCCGGACCCAGTTCGCACCTTAATCTAATACAGATTTATCCTCTTCATCGATAATTCGAATTACTTAGTATCAATTCTATAAAAGTATGATCGTATCTAGTAAACTGTAAAGTTAATGCTCGAACAAGCGTTCAAAAATGAAAAATTCACTTAACATCATCAAATTAGATTTGTTTTTGTGCGTAATCAGAAACAATGGATTCGAAATGAATGTGGACAATTGGCTTTCATTTGTTTGATTTTCAGTTACGCGTTCGTTTTGTTTTTCGAGATTTTGTCCGAAATTGAAAAACGAAAATAAACGCGTACCATTAATATTTATACGTAGCATGTACAGTGAGATATAGATTTATGCGCAATGTTTGAGCATTTGCGTGAATAATTGATCCGGACGCATTATGTTTGTGCATCGATTGTAATCTGTACGCGCGTGTCAATAAAATAATTCCGTTTGTGCGGACGCCAGAAAATATCATGATGAACGCGTTTAAATTATAAATAACTGAAGCAGCAACATAACAAAATTAAAAAAAAAATGAAGAGTAATCGGAAATAATTCAATTGTTTTGATGGGGGGACGTTGGGGACATTTTTTTTTAGGGTTGTCGGATGAGTGGTTATTCGTTATTTTTGCGTACGTTGGTAATGGGCGGTTGTCTGTTAATATTTATCGTGGCTCTGCGCGTTGTTCGATGACAGTTAACTGTATATATGCACCCGTGTGATACACGCGTGTTGGCACTGACACGGCCATAGATTATTACGTGAATTATCGTCACGCCCGCATTACTCTCTCTCACGACTCTACTACATTCATCTACTCTACTCACGTTTTCGTCCATTGTCGAATGCGGAAGTTATTAAATTGACGATGAATATTGCGTAAACCGCAACAGCCGCGTCACTACTTTGACATTCCTGACGTTTCTTTGTTTCAGTTAAGCCAACTTGTTTCTTGACTTCACCATACTTCGTTTTACAGTTCAATAGTGGCGAATAGATGGCGTCTAAATCTATTTCCTCTTATTCTATTCAGTTAAGGTCTACGACGGAATGTAATGAAAGAGCGCACAGAGCAGGGGACCGTCAGTTGCTAGTTAAAAAACTCGTCCTTGGGGGGAACTAGAAAATTGTAATCCGTTAATACCAACCTTAAATAAATAAAGTATAAAACTTTTTTTTATATATATATTATTTATATATATTAAAATATAAATAAATAAAACAAAATTCTTTATAATACTTTGATATGTATAGTATGTGTCTAAAACAATTTAATTAATATACGTTGTGTATTAGAATGGTTTATAGTTGTTGCGTCCAAGGATGTAAAACTAAAAGCGGCGAGAATATAAAGATGAGAAAATTTATTAATTTTCTTTAGACTCGATGATTCATACACGAGTAAACGTGAAACATCTATGAGTAGAGAGTATGTGGACAACATTGGAGAGGTAATTAATCTATTGTTCAATACATTAAAATCACAACTAATCAATGTTATTTTTTTAGACTCGATGGATCAAATACTCATGTTTGAACCATCTATGAGAATGAAGTATAGGATGTGGACCCTCTATGATGATGGAGTATGTGCACAAGGACCATCTATGATGTAATATTCTTAAATAAAAACATTTTTTAGTTAAA
>NW_017095579.1:0-2643 GCF_001412225.1 Nicrophorus vespilloides
TAAGTTCAGATTCAATTCATTTCTTTTAAATTTGAATTTCCCGTATTCAATTTTCCTTATTTATGTACTTTAATATTAACTAACTCAAATTTTACAATTACTTAAATACAGTTTTTTTTTAATTTGTTTTTCGCGCTTTTTTTGGAAAACGATTACAGATTTCTACTATACTTGTGAATCGTTATTAAATTCGAATTAAATTTCCCTTATTTTTGTGTTTTACTATGAACAAACTCATATTATACAATTACTTAAATACAGTGGTAAGTTCAGATTCAATTCATTTATTTTAAATTTAAATTTCCCGTATTCAATTTTTTATGTACTTTAATATGAACTAACTCAAATTTTACAATTACTTAAATACAGTTTTTTTTAAATTTGATTTTCGCGCTTTTTTAGGAAAACGATTACAGATTTCTACTATACTTGTGAATCGTTATTAAATTTCCCTTATTTTTGTGTTTTACTATGAACGAACTCACATTATACAATTACTTAAATACAGTAGTGTAAATCCTTATTTAATTCATTTTTAAATTTAAATTTCCCACTTTTTGCGGAAAACAATGAAAAATGTCTTCCCTTATTTATGTATTTTAGTATGAACTCACATTATATTAAATTAAATTGAATTCAATTTTAAAATTTGAAATTTCTGGTTTTTTTTTTTAAACCAAAACCGCTTTGTATAATACTAAAATATTCCTATTATATTCACTCATTTTCTACTCTTCTTTTTTTTCCACGATGTCCATTCTTTCACGCAAAAGAACTTTTGATAAAATTATTTATTGTGTATACATTCTCGGGGGCGCTTTTATTGAATGCGCCGGATTTAGCCAAACTTCATAAGTCTCTATCTTTCTTTCTTCTACTTCGTGCCCATTCGTGCATACTTTCTTTCCCCCTCATTGTTTTCTCTCGTCGATCCTTCTATACATATTTTTTTTTTGTTTCACCCCGAGTCACAAACTTTTGCACCTCAGAGAAATATATAAAAAAAAAGAAACCAACAGAGTCGAGTTCGTAACTCTCGTCACCTCCTCCGAGGATTTCATGATGTTGTCTGAGTGTGTCTGTGTACACTTCGTCTTGTTTTTTTTTTCATCATTTTCCTTACCTTCTTCTGCATCACTTCATACATAGTTGGCGGTCGGAACTCGCTCAAGAAAATGGCGTTTAGAGACTCAAGTTTATTAGGTTCACCGAAATGAAATTTTCGAGGCTTTGCAAATCGCTTCATTACTCGAAATTGAATCCTATTTTTTCCTCTTTTTTATTGTACAAATATATATTTGTCTTCACTTTTTTCTCTCTTTCTCTCTCCGAAAACTATTCCGTTGCCTCGTTAGTCCAGAGAAAAATAATGATGCCATGTATCAAGTTTCTCCAGCAGAAAACTTTACTTTTACGCTCCGCAAAACGAAATCAATTTTCAATTATCAAACGCAACGTGTATTTGCTGTACGTTTTTCGGCGAATTTGAGTTATTGTGAACTGTAATTAATGTACACACTTCATCGTCGAATTTTACTTCTCTGTTCACTGGTAATTGGCAATTAGCGTTACGCGAAAATCCTCGCAAGAAATGTATTAAGCATTTTCGCCAATTACCATTAAGGATATTAAAGGATTTCCGGAGACAGCGAAAAAAAGCTATAATAATAACAGCATTTGCGGTGGTTTCGTATTATATCTCTTAGGTAAAATAAATTATTCCTTCCACTTACAAGAAAAAATGGAGAAGCATAAAAAAATAATTAATATACATATTTCACGTCAGTATTATTATTTTTTGTTGTTGTTGTTGTTGTTGCAGAGTGGATTGCAGGGGCTCACAGGAAACATCGATTTCAGCGAGGGAAAACGTTCGAATTTCACGCTGGATCTGCTGAAGCTGAAGAAGGAGGAGATCAGGAAGGTGGGTCAATGGACACCGAGCGGTGGCATCAACATCACCGATCCCAACGCCTTCTACGAGTCTCACGCACCGAACATAACGCTCATCGTCATGACCAGAGAGGTAAGCTCTCATCGATCTGCATTCCACACATTCTCTCTCTCTCTCTATATACATTTTTTTTTTGTATTTTGTTTCCTTCGTCATTTTCTCGCCCCCTTTTCGCAATTTACCGCATGAGATGATGATAATATCAATCTACGTTGAGCGACATTATTTCCCACCTGAAATATATTAAACGAAATTTCCATCAAACTATTTCACAGAGTAATTTTTTTGTAATTTAAATTAATTTCTATATAATTACATTTTAACATAAATTCGTCCCATTTTTTAGGAAACTTTAAAATCATTTATTTTTACATTGTGAAAAACATCTAATAATCAACTAATTGAATAATTGTGAAACACGAATTAACAAATTCATTCATACATTAACAATTTGACATAAGTCATTAATTTTCTTAATTTATTATTAATTATCACTAAAATTCATGATTTAAAAATGATATAATTCTATAGTTTTCATCATATAAAACAGGTTTACTTTACGTGAGATTTCTTGAGAAAAAATAACTATAAATTAATAAAAAATTAAGCAGAAATAAACGTATTCATTTAATTGAATAAATTTCCAAATCATTCTTAATTACAAATATATTATTAATTCCAACAAAAAA
>NW_017095579.1:2656-12782 GCF_001412225.1 Nicrophorus vespilloides
ATTTCAATACAAAAATTTCATAATTAATTGAATTTTTCTAAATAAAAACTTATTTTTTTTAATTTAAATTAATTTCTATATAATTACATTTTAACATAAATTCGTCTCATTTTTTAGGAATCTTAAAATCATTTATTTTTACATTGTGAAAAACATGTAATAATTAACTAATTGAATAATTCTGAAACACGATTTTTGTTTCTACAAAATAAACAAATTCATTCATACATTAACAATTAGACATAAATTAAACACAAGTCATTAATTATCACTAAAATTCTTGATTTAAAATGATATATTTCTATAGTTTTCATCATATAAAACAGATTTACTTTACGTAAGATTTCTTGTGAAAAAATAACTACAAATTAATAAAAATTAAGCATAAATAAACGTATTCATTTTAAATGATATAATTTAATAAATTTCCATTGAATCATTCCTAATTACAAATAAATTATTAATTCTAACAAAAAGTGCAAAAAAAAAAATGTTTTTACAATTATTACAACTGCAGATTTTCTTCATTATTTTATTAGAAAGTTATAATTAACCTTTTTTTTTTCTTAAAAACATTAAAATAATATAAAAAAACATAATGGAAAGTTTAATTTATGCAAGATTTTCGTATAAGAAAATTAATTATTTTTTACCATCAATTTAAAATTATATAAGATTTTCATGCAAATAAACTGAAACTAATCAATTAAAGCTTTAATATAAAAATTCGTATAAATTTGCTTGAACACATTAAATTAAATGTTATTAATTTATTAATTAATCTCGAATAGAAATCTCACAGTTTTTTTTTCCACTTATCCAATTTAACCTCATTCCTCCCATTCGTAATCATTTAGCAAAGCGTCTCTTTTACTTCCGCTTCCGTTTTCGAATCCTTAGGAGAAAAAGAAAGATCAATCTCATCCCCCTATCTCACATAATCTCCAAGCATTTTCTATTACGCTCCCAACCTTTTCAATAGTTTATTAAAGAAGTTCCATCTGTGAATACCCGGCACATCTAGCACTCCAAAAAAGAAATATTTACCGCAATACCTCGAACAGTGCGGTTTCAAGCAATATACATTACTGTTTGAAACAGAAAAGATTTACTTAAGTTTCTAATTTCAAAGATTACTAAGCTGATTGATGTAATTATATCAATTTAATTAAAAAAAATCATCTTAATGAATTTATTTGATTACAATATCTTATGCAAATGTAAGAAAACTCCTATAAGTATTATTGATTCTGAAGATGAATATTTTATAGTTTGTAATTTCAATTATTTCCATGCGAGCTATAAACTTTCATATTTTATTATTTCTCTGCAGATTTTCTCTATTTTATTACATATTTTATGGTAAAACCCAGCGCCATCCACCAATCACGAATAACTCATAATTCTTCCTTAAATAACTATAAAAACGGCTATAAACTTATTACTTAAGCAAAAAAAGACATTATGAAATAAAATTTTCTATATATGTCTTTTTATGTTGTGTTTCTAAGCATTTTTTTTTTTGTTCAAAAAGAAAAATATTGATGGAAGAAAGTGTAAAATTTGGACTGAAATAAAGGTCAAAATTATGATATTAATTATATTTTTTTTTTGATGGTGTTATTAAGTTTTATGTAACATATCTATTTCTAAACGATTTGTCAACAACATGTGTTTACGTTTGTTTGTACATTGATGGAAGAGCAAAGTTTAGATTGAGATAAAGGTGGAAAACGGCGAAAAGAAAAGAAAATGTCCGTAGATTAAATAGATGGAAGGAAAACAAAAGCGGAAATGATGGAAGCGCAGCGATAAAAGAAAACTAATTTTGTTCGCCGCGTGCTTTGATGAGCTCCTCTCCATCTCGACGGAAGAGAAATGGAAACAGGAGCTCCGCTCCACCTATTTCACATAAACAACTAATTCACTCGAACACAAATATACTTTACCAGTCTCAACTCATTCCATGTCGGGATATAATAATTTCTTTAGGCACATTTTCTTTTTTACATAACTCATTATTAACATTCCCTATACAGGGTGAAATTTTCCGAACCACTTCTACCACAAATGTAGTTTTTTCCGACCACCAAAATACCATTTTGTAATACTACTAGCTTTGTTTGAGGGCTCTAACAATATACACTTTTAGTTTTCCGCTCAAATATTAGGCTATAACTCTATTACGTTTTAATTCAATCGCTGATAACTTTTTTTCCAAAAAACTGAGATGGAAATGCTTCCGCAGGCTTGTAAACAATAAAATCAGCTATCATTAGGCGAAATATGGACACAACATTGCCAACGGTTCAAAAGTTATAGCAGTTCAATTGGGCCACCCTGTATAGCTTTAATACTAAATATGTGCGGCTTCAACTTTATGCTTCACTCAAATAGCTTTTATATCCTAGAAACCTCTAAAATGTTTACTTTGATTAATTTTAAAGAATAACCATTTCGAAATACGCGTAAGTTATATAAAAAAAAAGACACTTTTGCAGTTTAGATGTTCGAGTAAATTAAATTCCGTTTAAAACTTTAAGTAAGACAAATCGTTAATAAATAAGAAAGCGGAGAAACGATGTTTTCCTCTAAATAAAAAAAAAACGCCCCAAAGGATCCGGAAGGACGACACTCGTGGGTATTTGAATATCCCGCCACTTAATGACACTTATGTTGCCTCCCCGACGCACTTCCGCTGCGTGAAATTCGCGTCGCTGATTTTATTCTATGTTTTTTTTTGTTGTTCATCGTTGATGTTGTTTCATCCGCTCTCCTTTTTTTCTACTCTCATCCTCATCCGTTCCCGCTCCTTTGGCGCGCTTTTTTCGAAATTGCGCGATATTAAATTTTATCGCTCCATTTACTTTAATTTCATCCAGACGCAAAACGCGGAACGCTACAAATTGCCCAAGAAAATCCAACGGCGAACAAAAAAAAATTATATTTTACAAGAACAAATAAATAACAGATTTATTTAAAGCCACCCATGAGAATTCCATTTATCACTTCTCTACAACGTGTCATGTCATGACAAACATAATAAAAAATAAATCCAACAACTTTTATCAAATTTCTAACAAATTCTTTCAAAAAGAAAACAAATTACAAAATTATTATATATTAAAATCTTTATAACAGATCACAAAAATTTTCAATATATTTTTTGATACAATTTTTTTAACAATTTTGCTACAGAAAACGAACTAAAATATTTATAAATATTTCAAAAAAAATTATAAAAATTATAATATTTTTGTCTGAATAAAAAAAAATTTGGTTACATTATTATTGTGGTTTTGATTTCTCTCTTAATTTAAGATTGAGTTTTTGTTGCTGCAATATATCGTCTTCATTCTAACAAAGTTTCTTTAAATATCTTGCTAATTGCAAATAATGTACATTTCCAATGAGTTAATTCTTCCTTAAATAACTATAAAAACGGCTATAAACTTATTACTTAAGCAAAAAAGACATTATAAAATAAAATTTTCTATATATGCCTTTTTATGTATTGATGGAAGTCCCAGGCAAAACCACACAATACCTAGTTTACAACCATTCTCGTATTAGGAGGTAGCAAATCGATATTTCCCACCCATTAATAAATCAAAAAACATTACATACAAAATTAACGTAAAAATAATCCACTTGAAATGTTATTGTACATTTTAAGTGGACCATTACCAAATAATATACAAAAAAAAAATCTTTTATCAATCGTAAAATATTTCAAACGTACTTATTGCAAAATTTATTTTGTGAAAAACCGACAACATCATCCACCAAATAAAGTAACAAAAAAAAAAACAATATTTCGCACCAAAAAATCACCATTACTATACAAAATTAACGCATTCGTTTTACAATGGATTTATTCCCAAATTTCGCGCGGATTATTATTTCATTTTGTTGCGAAAACCCGAGAACGCAATGTTTTAATTTAGATTCAGGGATGGATGAAAACAAACAAACAAAAAAAACATATTAAAATTACTAAAATAAAAATTGCGAGGCAGAACGAAACAAACGACTGCGGAGAGATGCACACACGAGAGAGCGTGCCTTTCGCGATTACACACATACATTTCATAGAATATTGCGGACATCGCGTACACGTCTATGCATGTGTGCATATAATTTTTCGAACCAAATAAATTACACAAGGGATGCACGACCATAACTATTGCTGCAATTGCAGTCCTCTCTCGCCGTCTCCCTACATTAATCACCGGTTTTCATGTTCAGAACTCCAAAACAAACAAAAAATATTTATATATTTATATGAATATACGTGCATACTCTCGCATGTTCATGTACGGTGGCGCGACGGCTTTTCACAGTTTATATCATATTTTCACGTCGAAAATATAGTAGGATTAAAATATTATCAATTTGTTTATTTTTATTTTTTGTTACTTCATGCAAAATAGATATTCATTTTGTAGTTAGATTTTAGCAAATTTTAAAACATAAATTAATTTAGTAGACTTTGATTAACCCTTGTCGACACGCGCGCATTTTTATTACATGAAATATATTTTAGCCACTATCTATTACATCAGTTTAAATGCTATCTTATGTAATTATAATGTATAATTTCTTGGAAACAAATATTTTACAAGGCATTTAGTACACAAATAGAAATATTTGTTTAGTTTATTCTATTACAAACATAATATTTTAAAAATAAAAGTAAAAACACATTTTGACAGAGTAACACAAACATACAAAAAAATCTATAATGTTTGTTAATCGTCTGTCGTGTCCCAGGGTTAAGAAATCCTTGGACACCGTGGATTATCTCGTAGTTATGTCGTTGCGGAGTCTTAAAGGGGTTTATGAATATTAAATGCAATATTCTTAATTAGTTTTATTGTATACATCGGAGTTGTATTGAGAAGTCAACTAAACAATAGTTGATCTCAGGTATTATTAACTAAGAGTTACATTCTCCTCTTAAGTTAGTGTTTATGAGGTAAGTGCTCTTCCTTGGACTTTCCAAGTAACACCAACTTCTCAGTTCGACCCTTTAGCTAAGACTTACCCTCAGACTGACTTTGTATTACATAAACATCTTATTTTATGGTAGGGAATTAACATAGTGGGAGTACAATAATTCGTAAGTCATTAGACAGATGTACATATTAATGGTCATTACAGATTGGACCTTCGAGTTTGTTCACAACATCGTGATTAAGAATATTCGTTACACAATGATTAGTTATGGAATTTTCCTAAGTGGTGTTTGTTCTAAGACTTACATAAATAAACATGTATAAAATAATAAGGGCTAACATAATATAAACAATAACGGTTATACATAACACGTCTTACAAATTTTCTTCTTGTTCCTCGATGTTGAAATTATTGTCATTTAAACAATTTTGACACATCGCTTTCACGTGTTGTTAACAAACATAGGGACGCGCGCGATGGGTAAACTTTACCCTGGCGTACTTTATACTACAGCTGACAAGTAGTGACTGCTCTAAAAATAGGATAATTTTAGGTATGTCTTCAGAATAGTCCATTTAGAAGGTACTGAGTCGGTTAGAATAATTAACTCTAGGTATGGGTATATTTTACCAACTGCGCGCGTCCACAACGGTTAAATTATGAAATTATATCAGAATAAGTGACATAAATATAAATTATTTCTAATGACAAATGAATATGAAGAGTAATAAGAAATAAAATTCACTAATTTTGTACTTATATAACGATTGTTTTAACAGCTGTGATTAATCGCTAAGCAGTTGTGCATTGTTTTCATAACCATATAAGGATTGTTATAGGATCTGCACACCTGCAGATGAATCACCGTGTCGACTTAGATACGACGTTTTCATGTCCATATAAGGTTTTGTTAACGCTGCGCTCGCATCTGCTTCGGACGTTTTCGTAAATAATTTCCCAATTTTGATTACTTTCTTATCTATTATGCAGGTGTGCAAACGCCCTCTTTTCATGCACATCTGGCTTTTGTATTTCATTGTACAAATTGTTTAAAGTTTTATTTATTTCGAAATTTATTAATAACGTTTTTTAAATAATTTATGATTTTTGGAATAAATTTGAAATATTTTATTTTTAACTTATTTTCTTTCTAAATATTAAAAGTCTGATATAAAGTCTATAGATTTTGCTTAAATTACATTTTTAATTTATGAATGTGGCTCAATTGGTTATTGAAAAATTTAATAAGATGTGAAGACACTGCTTTTTCAGAGGAAAACTAAATATTTCTTTTAAATAACAAATTGGATAAATCCGAATAATCCCGACTATATCGAAATTTTTTACAATAACATTTTAAAATTGTTCCCAAGCGTAGTCATTTTTAAATTGTTATTAATAATAAATAACAACAAGGTTTATCATGAATAATTCAACATAGTCGGGATCATGGTTGTCGGGATTTCGATACAGTCGGGATTTAGAACGTCGGGATTTCGAACGTCAGGATTTCGATACAGTTTGGATTTCAGTTGTCGAGATTTCGATATAGATCCATGTGACATGCATGGTTAAAAAGTCATAAAACTAAACGTGAAGACTACTTGATCGAAGTTTTATTTGTTAAATAACAGGAAAACTATAAGTAACAAAAATACTTTCTTTAAAGTTTATATAATATGTTGTAATTACATTATTAAAATTTTCATGTCGAAGAAAAATAGTAAAACGTGAAGATTTTTTTAATTTTAGAGTTATTATTGGAACTGATTTTTCATTCAACTGATTTCATCTGATTCTTTAATAAATTATGAACGATTTTTATTATGACACAATATAAAAAAAATCGTAGCTTCCTTAATTCCTCCGGAAGCGATAATGAATGCGAAATCGTTTTGCCTGCGATATTGGTAAGTTCTTTTTCTTGGAGCCATCATCCATCAAAGCTCCTCCAATAACGAGCAACAATCAATCAAGAAAATTAACAATGAAGAGATAAATAGTTGCCGGCGCGCTGATGGATCCCTTATTGATCCTTTTTGAGAGAAATGAGGAAGGAAGGACGTGAAAAAATCCGTCCGCACCTTATTTGCAATCCAGAGATGCGATGAAAGAAAGACGAGGAAGAATGAATAAGGATATAAAAAAAATGGGAACACGAAGGAGCCGCACGCCTTCAAACTCTTCGGCTCCATTAATCAGGCATTATTCCAGAAACTAGATCCGTCGGTAATAATTAGCTCAGACGCTCCTCACATCTGATTTATTATTTCTAGTCCCGTTTTGCTTTCCCGTCCACCCTCAATGAATTACTTCCTTGTTTTTAGAAACGAGAACCACTCCTTTTCCTCATCCTCATCCTACTCCAAAACCCTATTTTTTTTTCGCTCCTTGTTGTCTCTTGTTGTGTACGTTTTATTTCTCGCGCGAACAATCGCTCAATTTGCGCGCCGCCGACACAATGATTTATTATCCTGTGCATGCTGAAATAACCGTCCTGGATAATCCCAGCAGTCCGATATTACCGGTACCAAAATTTATACGACTATAAGCACATCTTTGTCCCCAGCCTTTTCACTCTACAATTACCACCAATTTCATGAATGCGACCCTCCGCAAAAATAAAACGTAACGAATGGAGCAAACCCTTCAGGATTCGCGATAAAAATGATACCAAAACGCGTTCTGGCTGTAAAAGCTTCAGTTTTTTTTGAAATTTTCATTATTATACGCTCGATTTTTTGTGAACGTTATCCTCAGGAGTGTGAATTTGATTTACGGCACATCCTGAACTTTTTAATCTTTCCTTTTATACCATTTAAATAGACTTCAGAATCATTCACACAATGAAACTTTCCATAAAACCATTCATTTTTCAAGAAACTTATAAATTTAATTATACAATTTGAAAACAATGAATTATGTTTAAATCTAATTATGAAATATTATACAGAAAAACTATTTCTTCTTTTATTTCAAAATTATTCCAATAGAAAATTTATCCAATTTTTCTTTCTAATAAAATTATAAATCCACAAATACAAATTATAATAATTATTTAGAAAAAAAAATGAATTGAATAATTATCTAAGAAATCAATAAGTGTAGAAATTTCATTCATTATTTTCTTTTCATTTAATCATCTCATTACGACGTTTTCTAGGGTGATTTTCCTGTTAATCTTTGGAAAATTGAATTTTAATTTAATTTAACAAAAATTAAAATATTTTCCATTCATTTCCTAAGCTTATTTAATTATTAAGATAAAAATAAAAAAATATATTAACGTTACTTCACGTTACTTCACTTGCATACATACAACCAAACTTACAATTAAAATTTAAAATCGAAGCAAAATACAACAAAATATTTATAAAAAAAAAACATTAAGATATTTATGATCTCTTAAAGTTAATTTTTTTTGATTTTATACCATTTAAATAGACTTCAGAATCATTCACACAATGAAACTTTCCATAAAACCATTCATTTTTCAAGAAACTTATAAATTTAATTATACAATTTGAAAACAAGCTTTCCTCATTGAATTATGTTTAAATTTAATTATGAAATATTATACAGAAAAACTATTTCTTCTTTTATCTCAAAATTATTCCAATAGGAAATTTATCCAATTTTTGTTTCTAATAAAATTATAAATCCACAAATACAAATTATAATAATTATTTAGAAAAAAAATATAAATTGAATAATTAGCTAAGAAATCAATAAGTGTAGAAATTTCATTCATTATTTTCTTTTCATTTAATCATCTCATTACGACGTTTTCTATTGTGATTTTCCTGTTAATCTTTTGAAAATTGAATTTTAATTAAATTTAATAAAAATATTTTCCATTAATTTCCTAAGCTTAATAATTAAAAGCAATAAAAAAATATATTAACGTTACTTCATATGTATGCAATCAAACTTACAACTAAAATTTGGAATCGAAGTAAAATACAACAAAATATTTATAAAAAAAACATTAAGATATTTATGATCTCTTAAAGTTAATGAATTATTGTTTAATATTGGTTGAAAATATTCAAATATAAATTTTGTACCCGGCGCATCCACCAATAAAGTTTGCAGTCCATTTATGATTTAATTTATGAGAACGTACTTGCACATAGTTGATATAGTGTAGACTTTCATTGTAAATAATCCAATGGATTTACGGTCGCTCGGATACATTCACTCCTGCAGAAAGCGCGTCTCGGCATTCAGCGCTGCGAAGATGAGGACGACGATGATGACGATGGGACATTGTCCCATTGTCCTCGTTTGTTTGGTAGCTGCAATCCGGCTGGCATTTGCACTCCTCCAGACTGCAAAGACACAAAACGCATAGAACAAGAACAACAACAGCAACGAGAACAAGAACAAGCGGAGCGAGTCCTCTAATGAGTTATGAATATTAATTCGCAGGAGCGTCCCTACGTGATGGTGAAGGGCGAGAAGAATCTGACCGGAAACGCAAGGTACGAGGGTTTCTGCATTGATCTTCTCAAGTGGATAGCCACCCAAGTGGGATTCCAATACAGCATCCGACTCGTCCCCGACCACATGTACGGCGTCTACGATCCGGAAACAAAGCAATGGAACGGTATAGTCCGAGAGCTGATGGAGAAAGTAAGTATATCATTCCTGCCGCAGCATCCTTTGATCCTTACCAACTAATTAACTGTTAATCACGGTGAAAAATATACCTATCTTTAGAAAGGCACATCAAAGACTGCATTGAAAATAAAGTTGAGATACTGAAGCCAAACCAAATCCATTTTTTGTTTCTTTTCTGCATGAAATCACTTGGAAATTTCAATTAATTTTTTAATTAAATAAATTTTCCACTATAACGAACAATTCTTCATTACTCACACTTTTATAATTCACTAATTTTCTCCTAGTAATATTAAAATATACTAAAAATTGTTCAAGAAACTTATAAATTTAATTATACCAAAATGTATACAATTTGAAAACAAGCTTTCCTCATTGGATTATGTTTAAATCTAATTATGAAATATTATACAGAAAAACTATTTATTCTTTTATGTAAAAATTATTCCAATAGGAAATTTATCCAATTTTTCTTTCTAATAAAATTATAAATCCACAAATACACATTATAATAATTATTTAGAAAAAAAATAAATTGAATAAT
>NW_017095579.1:12795-25370 GCF_001412225.1 Nicrophorus vespilloides
ACTTATTTTCTCCTAGTAATATTAAAATATACTAAAAATTGTTATTTTAAATTAAATTATAATTAAAACTTCTTTTTATATTTTCACAGAGAGCAGATCTAGCAGTCGCTTCGATGACCATAAACTACGCCAGAGAAAGCGTCATAGATTTCACGAAACCCTTCATGAACTTGGGCATCGGAATCCTATTCAAGGTAAAATCATATTTCCACACCTTAAAACCTCACACATACATTTTTTTTATTACACTTCATTTTAACGGCACATTTTTTTTAATACTCTTATAAAACAGTAATCAATTACGGACAGCGTGGTGAAATTTCGTTATTACCTAAAAATTTCAGCTAACATTATTTTTTTATTATTAATTTTTTTACGTACGTTGTATTTTTTTGGCATTCGCTCCCTTCCGAAATCCTCATTATTATTCGATGAAACCGCTGAGCTGTCTGCGGCTAATTGAAAAACTTTTTTATTGTACCTTCGTTTTTCCGCGGAAAATTTAAAATTTTAATTTATTTATATTTTTTTACGTTCTTTTTCTTCTCAATCAAACTCGCATTGAAAATAATTACCGATTTTCTTTTCTCTCAGTTCTCAAACTTTCTTTTTCACTTTTCTTTCAAATAGAATAAATTGTGGGATTTTTAATAAACTTCCACGCAGTTATTATTTATTTGTTTGCGTAACAATTCATGGTTTTCCGCTCGACGCATTTTATTTTTTATTTATTTTCTTGTATTTGTGTAGATTTAAGTGCAAGAGGGAACGTTTCTGAGGGGGTAGAAAACCGTTTGTGAGCATGTCGTTTGTTTGTTTCTTTTTTTTTTCTCTGGATAGGTCCCGACGAGTCAGCCGACTCGTCTGTTCAGCTTCATGAATCCTTTGGCCGTGGAGATTTGGCTGTACGTCCTTGCGGCTTACATGCTGGTCTCGTTCACCCTCTTCGTGATGGCACGATTCTCCCCGTACGAATGGAACAACCCTCACCCTTGCCACCAGGAATCCGATATCGTCGAGAACCAATTCTCTGTTTCCAACAGCTTCTGGTTTATAACGGGCACTTTCCTGCGCCAAGGCTCAGGACTCAATCCCAAGGTCTCGACAAAAACAACGAAATCTATATATATCTATTATCCATCCGCTCGCATGCAACTCCCATTAACACACAGACAAAAAGAAAGAAAATATTTTTTTCTGTTCTTTCTATATGTGTTCCCTTTTCTTTCCCCATTTATTTCCCTTCTCCATTCCGTGCGTTCTACACTCCAGAGGATGATATTTCTCTCTCTCTCTCCAACTCACGGCTAGCGAATAATTGCGGGGGAGCGGCACGTAATTGGTTCCCGATAAAATTGGTCCTGGGACTGGTTTAAGACCAAATCCTATAATTAAACGGCGTCCCGTTCGGACGACGGGAAAAAAACTCGCTAATTAAATTTTTCTTTCGCAACCTTTTTTTTTATGTGACTTGGAATGAACGCACCCGCAAACACAAAAGCAGAATTTAACTACGCCCAATATCATTGCGATTATGCACTTCTTCCTGTTAATTTATAAGGTACACCAAGCTAAAGTTATAGCAATATTCCTTCAACTGATTTTATATCGAAAAATTGATTCTCGAACTACAAACGACTATAGAAATTCAAACGCAAATCCGAATCGACGCACTGGTTATTCAAATTACTTTTTTTTCAGATATTCAAGGGTTTTTCGTTCGAGTTTACAAGGAACTGTAGTCAAATTTTTGTTCGTTCGACAGGTTTCCGTGCGCGTTCCGAGTCGCCTCTTCTCGTTCCTCACGCCATTAGCAATTGAGATTTGGCTGTACATGGGAATAGCTTATCTTCTGGTCTCTTTAACCATTTGGATCGTGGCGAGATTCTCGCCCTGCGAATGGCACGAGCCGGAACAGTGCGACGAGTGCGTTCTGAGGCGATTGCAGGGAGAATATCATTATGCGGAGACGATGGATTGCGAACTTCATTCCGGTTGCGAATCATCTGGTAATTGTTGCCACTATTTTATAAAGTCAGTACTATTGTGGAAGAGTGTATTAAAGGTTTCTTATCTCAAAAAAAATAAGGGATTGGAAGCGATTTGGCGGGATTTATCGATGCGGTTGAGGATGATCTAGAGTCGACGATTGAGGATGATCTGGAGTCTGAATACGTCCTAAGCTCTCTCGAGATGCTCGAGAACGATTTTACCATCTGCAATAGCTTCTGGTTTGCCATCGGGACTCTGATGCAACAAGGCTCTGACTTGAATCCTAAGGTACAATGCTTGTTCTACAAAAAAAAAAACACACATTTAAGCTACATACATCAACTACCAAGTATACCACTGTATTTTCTCCAAGCTAGTTAATATGTAGTTTGATTTATTTAATTGTAGAACAAACATTGTATTGCTAAGATTTATCTGAATTAATAACTTAAAATCTTACAAGATCAAATAGAAAATTTAATTAGCAATCACTTTATGTTAAACTTTATTCTTCATATTATATAATATGTTTAAAAACTAGAATAATGTATTGTAAATAGTTAAATTCTGCTTTGTACGCGATAGTTAAATGATCCGTGAATTGGGTGCATATGTACGCATTTGTAATTGCTCGGTAATGTCAATTTGTGTACAAAATTATACCCATTTACACTTAACACACCCGAGGGGTTAGAATTTTGGAAGACGGAGGAGGAAGAAGATGAGGTGGTTTGTTGGAGTTAAGGGCAAAACTTTAATGTTTGCAAATTTCCGACTGGCATTAATCAAATTAAGCCCAGAGAGCAAATGAAACGCCATATCCTACATATTCCAATCCCGTAGCAGCGACAACGTGTTCCAAAATATCTGTTGTTTTTTTTTTTGTATAACTAAACGCGAATTTCAGGCTACATCCACGAGAATCGTCGGAGGAATCTGGTGGTTCTTCACCTTGATCATAATATCCTCGTACACGGCGAATTTGGCCGCCTTCCTGACGGTGGAAAGGATGATAACTCCGATCGAAAGTGCCCACGATTTGGCCGAGCAGACGGAAATCAATTACGGCACTTTGGAGGGCGGAAGCACCATGACTTTTTTCCGAGTAATTGCTTGACAGAGTGCGCCTCGACTTCGCACTTCATTTTTTTCACTAAACGGTGATTTGATTTTTATATAGGATTCCAAAATCGGTATTTACCAGAAGATGTGGCGCTTCATGGAGAGCAAAAAGCCGCCTGTTTTCGTGTCCACGTACGACGAGGGAGTGCAGAGGGTGCTCGAAGGTGACTACGCCTTCTTAATGGAATCCACTATGCTGGATTACGCCGTGCAGAGGGACTGCAACCTGACTCAAATCGGTGGACTGCTCGACTCGAAGGGATACGGAATCGCAACGCCGAAAGGTAGTCCCTGGAGGGATAAGATCTCGTTGGCTATTCTCGAGCTACAGGAGAAGGGCGTCATACAGATCCTGTACGACAAGTGGTGGAAAAACACAGGCGATGTCTGTAACCGAGACGATAAAAGCAAAGAGTCCAAGGCGAACGCACTTGGCGTTGAAAACATCGGTGAGTATAATCATCCATCTTACTACCTACAGACAAAGGCACTTCTCCGGTTACTTACTTTCGTGTTCCATTCTTTTCTTTTAATTTCTCCCTAAATTTCCGTTTTACTTTTTCAACTATTTACTATTATTATTATAATTTCTTTTAATTTCTCCCTAAATTTCCGTTTTACTTTTTCAACTATTTACTATTATTTTTATAAAACGAATTGAAATCATTGCAAATCAAACAATTAAATTTTGAAAAACAATGATTGATTTGAAATTAATTAATATTGTCTTTTGGATTTAATAAAATCAATATGGATTATTTCTCCCTAAATTTCCGTTTTACTTTTTCAACTATTTACTATAATTTTTATAAAACGAATTGAAATCATTGCAAATCAAACAATTAAATTTTGAAAAACAATATTTGATTAGAAATTATTAATTCAATATTGTCTTTCGGATTTAATAAAATCAGTATGAATTATGTTTCCCTAAATTTCCGTTTTACTTTTTCAACTATTTACTATTATTTTTATAAAACGAATTGAAATAATTGCAAATCAAACAATTAAATTTTGAAAAACAATGATTTATTTGAAATTAATTAATATTGTCTTTTGGATTTAATAAAATCAGTATGGATTATTTTTCCCTAAATTTTCGTTTTACTTTTTCAACTACTTACTATTATTTTTATAAAACGAATTGAAATCATTGCAAATCAAACAATTAAATTTTGAAAAACAATATTTGATTTGAAATTAATAATTCAATATTGTCTTTTGGATTTAATAAAATCAGTATGGATTATTTCTATTGTAGGTGGGGTTTTCGTGGTTTTACTGTGCGGTTTAGCACTAGCAATTCTTGTGGCTATTCTGGAGTTCTGTTGGAACAGCAAGAAAAACGCTCAGACCGATCGGCAGAGTCTGTGTTCGGAGATGGCGGAGGAATTGCGTTTTGCGGTCAGATGTCACGGTTCGAGGCAGAGACCGGCTCTGCGGAGGACGTGCACCAGGTGCAGCCCAGCAACGACCTACGTCCCAGCCGCACTCGATCTTCCCCACTTGAACGGGGTGAGTTCGTTGTGTCCTTTTCACCGCGCCGCTGCATGCGCCCTTTAAATGTTAAATTGAAAAAAAACGAACAAACAAAAAAAAAACTCTTTGCTTTGTACTTGTTGTGCAGGAGGGAGTCATTCTGCCGATGATGGAGATGAAAAAGTCACCAATAACCTACGATGTGGACACCTAGCGCAAGCTGCTCAGCGGCGCCGGAGGGGTCGTCTCGACGTTCACCTGTTCGACGAGCGCCATCCGCGACTGCTGCGGTGGTCCATCGAATCCGACGTCGCGCGGACAGAGGGCGGCCACCCTCAGCTACAGACCGACACCCTACCATCCGCCGTACATCCCGAAGAACGCCAACCTCGTCGGCCCGAAGACCGTCAGCTCGGCGAACGCCTGCGACGTCGTCCAGAGCGGCCTCAAGACGGACGAGATCCTCTGGAAGTTCGATTGTGATATCAGTAGTCCCAATAATCCAGACGTAGTTAACAGAACACTGCCGGACGCCGTCGTGAGTAGGACCACCACCTTGTGATATTTAGATTGTAAATTGAATCATACGATAAAGGACTGAGACGCGCGTAACGAAAACTAATGTTCTAATAATCTCACCAACCATAATCATCATCATCATCATCTACCAAAAGAAGAGAAAAAATTCATAGGAGAGGAGAGGAAACCTGAATATTCAATGCGCGCGTGTGGTCTTTACTCCTTCACTCCGTCCTCGATCATCACCCTTCTCACACATTTACCATCCAAAGACAAAAACTTTTCCAAAAACAAATTCAATTACATTATCACATTAATACATATTTACAGTACCAAGCAAAACAGTCAAATAATTAAAATTTTCTGCAGCAACACTTTAATTTATTAATACTTTATAGCCTGACCAACATTTCTATTATTTATAAAGTAATTATTAAAATTATCATTTCTAACTATTTACTCAATTCCATTCTTTTCACTATTAGTATTATCAATTTAAAAATTTTGGATAATTTTGTAAAGTTTGATCAAATCGAATTTTACAAATCAATTCTCTTTCATACATTGATCATAGCATTTTGAAATTTATTTACAAAAATATTATAAATTATGAATTTTATATAATGAAATCAAATTCTTTAAGAAACTTCGATATTATTAAACCAAAAATATTGTTTCTCTATATATTTTTCATGAACAAAAAAAAACACTGCATTCAGTATGTTTTCAATTAGTGCATTTGAAAAGAATTTAAATTACATTTTGCTTCAGAAAACAAATATGTACATTTTTCGCATTGGTATTGCATATTTCAATTTCCAAACCAAAACCAAATACGATCAATACAAAAACAGTAATTGGAGGAAGGAAGAGGAGATTATTTCCTATTAATTAAAACAGATTTAATGTAATCTGAGGTTTTAATTTCAAATCCTCGTGCATCGAATTACAATCCCGTTACGTTTTTACATGCTTGTTTTGTTTAATATATCAATTTACACAACACGAGTATTCGACATCGATTTGCAAATGAATGGATTATAGGAATTCGAAGAGAAATTCGAGAATCCGTGCAAAATATCCACTCTTCATATTTACAAATCAATTAATGGGAGATGAATGAATGGGTATAAAAAAAAACTGCGTTTTTCCTCTTCCTTTGATGTTAAAATCCGAGATTCACTGAAGTTGAATCAATTCACGAATTAATGTATCTAAATACACAAAGTGCATTTTCGTTGTTTGTTTATTTTATCTGTTACTAATTTTAAATAAATATTGTTATTGTATGTTGATGATCGACGAAATCGGAACGCGAGAGACAGTTTAATTGAATGAACGTGTTAATCTAATTTTTGTTAGTGTTAATCCGACGATGAGGAATACAGACATTATATAAATATATATATTATATGAAAATTTAAAGTAATGTATTAAGTTTGTAATAAAACAGTTGACGAAAACATACAATTTTTTAATTTGTATTTACTCAATATTCCTTAGATCTTGTAAAGTAAGTATAATTAATTTTCAAAATAAATATTTTCAAATGAAATCTATGTTAGTAAATACAGTAAGTATGTAAGTTTTTTTTTTTATATATTTGTTCTCATTAATTTTAAATAATAAATTTTCATGCAATTTATTATATGAAATGTTGATAATTCACAGAGTGACCGATGTGAGCACTGAAAATCCGGTGAGTATACATGTTCGATTTTAATTTTAATTAAATCCAAATAATTCACTATCAAATTTCCATATTAATAAATTAGCAATAATTATGAATTCGCAGCGAACGGTAATCGCCAATTAAAAATTAAATTTAATCATTAACAAAAAATTAAATAGTATTTAATTAATATTACATTCCATTTAAAATTAATCATTAAACTTTGTTTTCTTTAACCCGTAATTACACCGGATGGATTGTTGTAAAAATTAATAATTTGTTCAATTTGTTTGAATAATTAATAAACGGGTCATTTTGACCTATACTTAGTACAGTGGAACCTCGCTTGCGCGCCGGATTGCGCGCCTTCTTCATCATTTTTAAAACTTGAATATGTTTCACTATACAAGTAAAAATCCTGAAATTTTAAAACGGATTAAACTCGTTAAGTGAGGTTTCACTGTACTTATGTTTTATTTATTTGTCTATTGTAGTTAAGAATGAAATAATTTATTTACATTTAATGTTTCAATCAGTTTCAAATGAATCGTTAAACCTTGATTTCTATGCAAATTAAAGTAAATTAGATGTAATTCGTAAATCCGATTATCGATTGTTTTGGAAATTGGCAGAGAGCAGGGGGATCCGGATTATCGCCGTTAATTATCGCCCCAGTTTCATCTGTTTATGTGTATTTCGCGCAAACATTTCGCTTTTTTTATGCTTTTTGCATGTACGTTGATCCGCTAATAAATTGAATTATATTCGCGAATTGCATAATTTCATTATTCAATAATAATATTTAACCGAAATTTAATTTGGAAATACAAAATCGTATTATTATATTGTCGCAAATATAATAGGAATTTCAATATTTATTTAATGTTATACATGTTTGTAATTTATTTTCTCTGAAATTATTATAGTTTTTTTGTATTTATTTTTATTCTCATTTATAATTTGCTACATAACATTTTTCAATTAGCAAATTTTGTAATATTGTAACAAATAGTAATGATTTTTGTTATATTTTTATGTGTAAATTAAAATAATTTTAGTTCCTTTACAATTTTCTACATAAAACGTTTCAAGTTTGCTAATATTGTTGTAGATTCTTTGAAACTTATTAAAAATAAACTATTTTTCTTGTAACATATTCCAAATTGTATATATAATGAAAAAAAAAACATAAAAAATAAAATATATTATGTTTAAAAGATGTGAGACCATATATTAACTTTTATATGAAGATAAAAATTACGTAATAATAAAAAGAAAAGGGTAAGAAAAAAACCCTCATAAAAAAAATACAATTCGAGTCACCCTAAGTTGGCAGGGATTGAGGCGCCCTTCGGAATGCGCAATGAAAGTAAATTAATAAAAATACAACCCTCGGTTTGAATAAATATTAATATAGTAGAGAATAACAAAAAAAAATGGGTCGCTTCTGTGCGAGGGAAAAATTGAGTGGGCACGAAATAATAATGCCCACAACAAACCAGAATGTAAGAGTATTTTTTTCCGGTCGTTACAGAAAACATCCCTTAGACAAAGTCCCATATAAATGCGCCACTTTAATATGTATACATGTTTAAGGGTTTTGGTGTTCGTCCTTCCTTTAAGGCCCCTCCGGCACAAGCAATGAAACTTCTCCTCCCTCGTCCCGACAATTCAACGTCATTTATATGTGTGTATACGGAATCGCCTAGTCGAAAGATTAACGACAAATTAGCAAAACGCAAAACTGTATGCTCTCGTGTATAATGCGCGTATTTTATGCAAATTAAAGTGTTTCGTTTGGGATGTCGAGTTTGGAAGCGAGACGGATAGCATCAGCGGCTGTTTGGAGTGATAAAGCGGAGATAGGCTCCAAGGGCGGAACTGAAACGGAACGCTGACTGCAGTATTTATTAAACATATATTAAGACTCATCTGCTAAACGCGATAATAAAAGCATATACAGGGCTAAATTTGGAACGAAGAAGTTGGAGGAAAAAAACTATTTATATACTATTATAAAAAACTGAAGTATTTGCATTCAATTTTTGTAATTTAAGTATTTACTGAAAGTTTTACAAATGTTTTCCAAATTTTTCTATGAGACATGACACAAAAGAAAATGCTCTATTTCAAATGTCAGTTTATCAAAAAAGTCTATTTCACTAAACTGAAGATAAAAATGATGAAATTATGAAATAGAATTGAAAGATTTCCTGAATCTATTTGTATTTCTGTAATGAAATTATTTAATGTAAATGTCACAAACAATATATTTGTGTATATTAATTAACATTTCATTATTAATTACAATAATTATTAATTAAACTACTTTATTTAATAAATAAGGAAAAAAAATGAAATTTAAAATTAATTTCTAATTATTATAAATAAGAAAGTACAAATCGAAAGCTTTATAAGTAATGAATGATAATGGTAGAATACATCATGCATCCAATACATCAGCATTATTATGTAGGATGTGGTGGTTTTTAAAGGGTTGGTGCAGGATTTCACGGTCGACGTTCGTATGTCGGTCACGTGCATTTCACATAATCAACTCGTATCACATTCACACACACATACATTTTTCTACAAGAGAGCTGAGAGGGCGAGAAGAAAAACGTCTTCATATCGCCGCATACCTTTCGTCCACCGAATCGGAAATATCGTTCGATTTTTATGTCGCCTCCCCAGAGACATAACACTTGATCCCGTCGAGCGAAAAGGGTCAAGAAGCGATGGGAGCAAAAGGAGAAATCTAATTAATCATTATATTACAACGAGAGACGAAAAAAGGGGAAGAAGAAATGGAATCTATATATATATATTCGGGATATTGAATTCCGGGCGAAAACGCGAAAAGGGGAAATGTAATGAAATAATCAAGAAAGAAACATGCATCTCCATGGATAGGTCTAAAGATAAAAGTTATGATTTGATTCAATGATTTCTAATTATATTCATTACTTACAATTGCATACAAACTTATTTATACAATGAATAATTATGCAAAAAAAAAAATGTCTCATCTCCAAGAAAATAACTAAAACAATAGTGATAATAAATCTCTCAGAATTGACTTACTCGCAGATTCATAAATGTTGCAAACGATTGCACAATTCTAAGACATTCACCTTATTAACGCGAAAAGGGGAAATGTAATGAAATAATCAAGAAAGAAACGAAACACGCATTTCCATTGATAGGTCTAAAGATAAAAGTTATGATTTGATTCAATGATTTCTAATTATATTCATTACTTTCAATTGCATATTGCATACAAACTTATTTATACAATGAATAATTATGCAAGAAAATAACTAAAACAATAGTGATAATAAATCTCTCAGAATTGACTTACTCGCAGATTCATAAATGTTGCAAACGATTGCACAATTCTAAGACATTCACCTTATTATTCCATGTGAACTGCAAATGCATAACACATTTCATAGACCAATTTTCAACTCCACTCGAATCTCCCATTTAATACATTCCATATGAAGCATACTTTTATAATTCACAACTCAATTTCAAACTATCGTTTTGTCAATGTTATGATTATTTCCTTCTGTTGATTTGAAAATGGTTTCTTTTAGCTGCAGCTGTTAGTTTAATGTGAATTTTAACAGAACCGACCATATTCGACATATTTTACTGAGAAAGCTACTAAGACTAATTACTCATTAAAAGATTATGCAATTTTTTATGTAAATTAAGTCTTGAATTTGCAATAATTCAGCTATAAATAAAGTGGAAAGTCTTCGAGAGGAATTGGATTGATCTTGTATATATCAAAAGTAAGTTACATTATGCACAGCTCTATTTCCGACTAGATTTATAAGCATTCCTTGCGGGTGAATAATACATGAAATACATATATACGCAAGCAAGGACTCCGAGCCTCGTGTTTCCTTCGCGGATTATCGCGAGAGAAACGCCGCCGTCTCCGCCTGCTTCCATCAGATTTAAGTGTGAAACATTGTTCCTTATCGGCGATAAATAAAGGAACGGACCCGAAGTGTTTCGCGTTTTCCGTTGTCCGGTGTTTTTCAAAAAAAAAGCACAAGCTGCATATAAAAATGCGAGCCTCGCCTCGTCCTGGACACATTCGACCTCTGGGCCATATATCAAACAGCAATTTATGATGTGCTAAAATATGATTTATACCTTTTTCCATTCCCCCCCAGCTTCGCCAATCCAGCATCAAAACCAGCATCCGACGTCGTGCACGATCCGAAAAATTGATACGTTTTCGCTGCGAAACACTTATTTAATCGACACTAGAATATAGAGTTAATCAGAAATCAACGATTTTCAGAACATTTGTATCACAGAAATAACAAGAAAAATCACCATGACGACATGATTACATCGTTTTGGAGGAAACCGAAGGAAAATTAAACATCAATTATGACTTTGAAATCCGTTCACAAAAAATACACAGTTTGAATTCCGAAACATACATAATGATATAATTAAGCAATTTTTATAACTTTTAGGTCAAACCTTATTTTTTTTCAATAAAAATGTTAATTATTGACATACGCAATGACATCTATTAATTAATAGGAATAACAACTAAAATCACCATGGTAACATTACATCATTTAAAATACAATAAACAAAACAAAAATGTCAATTGTAACTTAATTTAAATTCAATTTTTAGCAATTTGTAGAAAATTCATATATTTTCAATATGTGAATCATAAGAAATTTGCACTCAAAATATGAGCAAAGCAAAGGAAATATATAAGCTGTAACGTAGTAAAGTTCACAACATTCTAGAATTTCAGGAACCGCGAAGAGAGACGGTTAAGGTCTCCAGAAGAGAAGAATTATATATATTTGTGCGGGTGGAGAACCGTAGAAGAAGACGGTGAAGGAGATCTGAAGAAGCAGAAGTTGGAGTTCTTCCTCTCCAGAAAAGGAAGTGGCGCCCTGAATCTTCGCACGTTAGAAACTCACGTCCAGTCGTCTTTGAAGATTTTTTTACAATTTGTATTTTCGTACGCGATAGCACACGACTTCTGCATTTATTTTTTGTAGGTCTTCTTTTCAGAGAGACATAATTCGAGAGTGGAAAAGGGACTGAAGCAGTTGATTAACGTCGTCTCGTTCTCAGCGTTATTGTCAAATAATTCATTTCGTTTCCGTATTTAAAAATAATTAATCTTCGCGACGCGCGAGGACTCGAGACGAGAGGACGAGAAGGACCCGACGATTTGCATACTACCATTATTTCACCCCCTCGAACAGATTGCATTGCATTATTAGATTATGCAAATATGATGCAGAGTTGGAGGATGGGAACGTTTTCGGGCATTTCATATATGTGCCATCACCGACCTTTAAACGTTTTCAAATTAAGTGATTCAAACCCCAAAACATGGAAGAGGCAAATCGTTTTACATACTGAAGTTTTCAAACAAAAAAATATATAGAAGAATTTTACAATACAAACCACAAATGTAAGAAACTTAATCATTTATCTATAATTTCCTTTGTCTTCAAGTAGAAAACTACACGATTTATCAATGAGTTGTCACAATGCAATAGCAAATGTATGCATGAAATATTGATTTTCATATTTACAATTTTCACTCAGACGCTTTAAACACGCTTTGAAGTTTCAGAAACACAAGCATACACACTGTATATTGAGTGGCAAAACTGGAACCGCGTTCATATCAACATCATAAATACATATACGAAATTGTTCCACTTCCCCAGTCAATCAGCAAAACACGAAATTAATTTACTTCAGTTAACTACGTTTCCAACTATTA
>NW_017095580.1:0-17056 GCF_001412225.1 Nicrophorus vespilloides
CCATTTATTCCTCTCCTGTTAAATATTATAATGATGTTCAATGTGCAATGCAATTTTATTTTTATTGTAATTATAAATGTGTATCGTATTTTTCAATACGATCTTATAGATTGTGTAAACTTATATTTCGTTCATGTTTTCGGGTCGGGTGTATGTCATGTCTTTGTTTGTTCTTCTGTTTCAGGATTGATTTCATTTTATTTGTATGTCATGTCACTAATCGTTACGTTCCCTTTCAGGTACCTAGATCATAGCATTTCCTTCTATCCTAAATTTTCCCTATTTTCTTTTTGATTCCTCCCGGGTGTGCGGTCGCGCGTTTGCTCTCATTTGCTGTGAATGAGAGCAGCGATTTCCATNCCAAACTTTCCTTATTTTCTTTTTGATTCCTCCCGGGTGTGCGGTCGCGCGTTTGCTCTCATTTGCTGTGAATGAGAGCAACGGCTTCCACGTGGCCGCATGTCCAGGTGCAAAAGGTAAATCATCTTCTTTCGAAGATGATAACCAGGTATCAATTCAAGCGCAAAACACAGCCTCTGAATTTCGATGCAAGACCGTTTCGCATTTAACCTTCACGAGGTTGCACCTGTTTTTTTCAACAGAAAAATGCACACACGGATCTCGTTTTGATCCACTAGATTTACCACACGCTGGTTTATCTATGGGATCAAAATTAAATTCTACATTAAAAAATCCATCACACGTGTTTCGCCCATTAAATTCTTACACAATTAGGTGTATTTTTAATCGCGAACCAATGGGGAAAAACGTGTGTCCCTCGGGTCTCTCGACCTTGTCCCATATTCTCTCCACTTATCATCTCCTAATAACTCTTTCATTTATTTATTTTTTTTTGTCCACACGTGTCGTTTTCGATCCAAAAAAACGTCGTATCAACAGCAAAATCTTAAATCGTCTCTTTCCTCTCCCACATGCATTATCGATGCGATGCGCAAATATTTCGGCAATCGTTCCGCGGATTATTAATGGGGCGTCGCGACGCCCGCCTCCATCTATTTCCAATGGAGATGACGACATCCTCCTAGTCGCAGATCCAAGTGCGTCAGAGAGAAAGAAAAAAAAACAACAACGACGATTACGAAAGGACGTGTGACGCCGCCGTTCCGCCACATATCATCTCTCTGGCGGCAACTTTGTATTATTCGAAATTTGCAACTTTTTTTTTTTTACTTGATTTATCGTCGAGACAATTGTATGAAGTGTGCACGTGTCGACTGCTAATTGTTTTTCTTTTCTCCTTGAACTTGAAACGTAATATTTCCTACATACTAATTAACATTTTTCCATCGTTTGCGTTAATTTAATTTGTTTCGATTTTGCGATTCGACGTTCCACGGGTATCGTTACTTTGTCCGTCGTAATTGATTTTACCTTGAACTTGCAAAAGAAAGAGCAGAAAAACAATTTTTTTTTTTTTTTCAATTAGGTTAAGTGTGGATGGACTCACGCAATTGCGTTTCATATTTTCGTTCTTTTGTCGTCGTCATAATGATGAAGTGTTGTTTATACATAATTTATAAGGCACGCAAATTAAATTTCTGGGAAAAGCGCGAAAATTAATTTCTCGTTCACCGCACGACTCGCATAACCAATTATCCGCGAAAACTATGTATTTATACGCTCGGTCACGAATGAAAACGGAAAGTTCTCGGAAAATGAATCATATAAATTGAGTGAGTGAGCGAAGTGTTTATAGGGCGTGTAAGAGAGAGAGAGTGAGAGAGAGTAAAAGGTTCGGAGATTGCGCGCACAAAGTTCAATCAATGTACGGTTTCGCTTTTAGTTTTGTTTTATTTTGAAAGGGAAAATATGGATTATTGGAAATTCGACTCTCACGCCGACAACATTTCGTGGGAAGTATATCGCCCGAGTGTAGGTGGAAATTGTGTTTTTGTGGAGGCGGCGGAGCGGTGAAAAAGTGCATTCTGCCGTGTTCACATTTGTGGATGATGCTGCTGCTGCGGGGGTGGCGGCGACGTGCGATGCGCAAAACCACGAAAATCCGCGAATAAAATCAATACGAACGTGCATTCGTGCAGGGGTGGGGGGCGAGATTGACGGATTTCGAGTGCAGCGCCATCTTTACGCAATCAATCAACCATAACCTAGGTTTGAACTAGGTCAAGGCTGCTGCATCCTTTTACAATTATCAATAAGTCCATATGATTCTCTCAACATTCCTGTTGTCTATACAAATCCCAAATTGTCTAAATAATCCAAATCTAATTTTAAGATTAATTAGTAAACAACAACAACAAAAAAATTGTATATTGTTTACTAAATATTTACAGATTATGAACGTTTAGCAAACAAATTTAAATTTGCATTTAAGTAAATGTTATTTTAAACGTTGATTATACTAAAAACAAAAAATTGTATTGTTTGATTAGTGATTAAGTTAATAAAAGTGTGTTTGTTTCTAGGAAGTTCTCGAATTGATGCGACTAAACGAGAGGGAATTACCAGGAGCGGATTCAAAGATGACTAATTGACGCCCTTATCGTTCGGAACAACAACAAAAAAACGGTGAGTCATTTAGCGGGATTTCGATATAGTCGGGATTTTGACATAGTTGGGAATTCAAGCGTCGGGACTGTAATACAGTCAGGATTTTGATTGTCGGGCTTATGATTATAAAGATTCTGATACAGTCGGGATTTTGATATAGACGAGATTTTGATTGTCGAGATAATGGTAGTCGGGATTTCGACATAGTTGGGATTTCAAGCGTCGGGACTTTAATACAGTCGGGATTTTGATTGTCGGGCTTATGGTTATAAAGATTCTGATACAGTCGGGATTTTGATATAGACGAGACTTCGATATAGTCGGGATTATGGTAGTCAGGATTTTGACACAGTTGGGATTTCAAGCGTCGAGACTTTAATATAGTCAGGATTTTGATTGTCGAGATTTTGATTGTCGGGATTTTGACATAGTTGGGATTTCAAGCGTCGAGACTTTAATACAGTCGGGATTTTGATTGTCGAGATAATGATAGTCGGGATTTTCGACATAGTTGGGATTTCAAGCGTCGGGATTTTGATAAAGCCTGGATTTCGAGTGCAGCGCCATCTTTACGCAATTAATCAACCATAACCTAGGTTCGAACTAGGTCAAGGCTGCTGCATCCTCCTACAATTATCAATAAGTCCATATGATTCTCTCAACATTCCTGCTGTCTATACAAATCCCAAATTGTCTAAATATCAATCAATGTTGTTAGTTTCACCCATCCAAATTCTCGATTATTGTCAAACACAATTTTGTTGTTCCGAAATCGTCGCGTTACCTAATTGTATTTTAATTGAGGAAACGGGGATTGCGCGATAACGACTTATAAATAACAATTACCATTGTTTAATTTCTATCTGTGATCAATCTGATCTGATGCGATAAATTTCATAAAAAAAAATACTCATAATGATTGTCAACTTTAATATCATAGATTTGTATTAAAAACAATCAATTGAATTGTAGATTTGTAATCTAATTTTAAGATTAATTAGTAAACAACAAATTGTATATTGTTTACTAAATATTTACAGACTATAAATATTTAGTAAACAAATTTAAATTTGCATTTAAGTAAATGTTATTTTAAACGTTGATTATACAAAAAAAATAAATGTATTGTTTGATTAGTGATTAAGTTAATAAAAGTATGTTTGTTTCTAGGAAGTTCTCGAATTGATGCGACTAAACGAGAGGGAATTACCAGGAGCGGATTCAAACATGACTAATTGACGCCCTTATCGTTCGGAACAACAAAAAAAAAACGGTGAGTCATTTAGCGATCATCTAACTTTGATAACTAATTCTAAGAAGCTTTTGTTTCGTTGCTGATGACCGCATCATCACAATCATGGGGGGCCGGTCCGTGTCACGTGATCACGGCGATCAGCTGTGCGAGAGCACGCGACACCTAACCTCATCCCCCCCCACCAACCCTCACACTTACACATTCACAACCTCCCCAGATCCAAATTGTTTTCCGTCGACATGCGCCGTGCGAACGTTCGGTCGAAGCGGTTTCCCATTTTAGAATTTATAGACCCGAGCGCGCACGCATCGCCAGAGACCAGTTTCCGACGTACAGCCGTGCCGTTACAATACACATACATACACTTGTGGACAAATCCTGAATAGTCTGTCCACTAAGAAAGGCAGAAATAGAGATCACAATAATACATAATTGTTATTATCCAATCCGTTTTTTATTTTTTATTATTTTCGGATTGGCAACACTACATAATAATAATATATGATTGCAGCAGCCTACTTTTTTCATTCGCCCTCGTGTGCTTCGAATTAGAACGCCCTCATCCACTACTACTGTACATGCGATCGCTTTTTATTGTTGACGCGATCATTTTTGCAGAGAGGAAGAATTTTGGTGGTGTTTCGCAGTGGCGCGCGTCGTACGCACGAGACTTTCTCCCATTGTGTTCGGTATCCATCCTTCTGGAGGACCGACCCCCACAAGTGAAATCAATTGCGCTATGTGACACATTCGCCAAGTGAATAAGTTGTGTGTGCGTGGGTGAGAGAGTGTGTTTTTTGTTTTGTTTTGTTTCATTGCTTCCTTGGATTTAGATTCTGTTTAATCAACAGCCGCAGCAGCAGTAACAACAACACCATCTCCTGGATAGTTCGGAATTAGATCACCAGTTGCCAAAGACAAGTGTGCCGTGCCGTGTGTGAATGGTGTTTGTTTTTTTAAATGTTTATATGAATATTGTATCCGTGTGGTGTTGGTTTTCAAAGTGCGTGGATAACTGCTGCAGTGTTCCTCCTCTTCTGCTGCTGCCCTGGCCGGAATCGATAGTGGCCAACCTTTTTCTCTGAGACAGCGTTGCCGAGGTTGCCAACCTTCTCTTGCCATTGACTGCGAACGCTCGCACAACGCAACCTGACACACACAGAGATAGCAACGTCGCACAGCTGACGGTGACGGAGAGGAAGAACGCGCGCGGGCCATTGCACGCACTCTCTTTTTATATAAGTAAGTAGTAGTAGACAACCCACTTTATGATTTCATACAAACACACTGTAAAAACTAAGCTAAATAGACACCCACCTTCGACGACGATCGCGTAGCAGAACGAATTAAGTTGGCAGCAATGTTTTCGCGTCTAATTGGGGAGGAGAAAATAAAAATGATAAGCAAATAAACAAACGTCACCTGTCATCGATGACGCATTGGTGACATTGGCGAAAGCGCAGTAATTGATAGCGGCAACAGTGCCAATTAATGTCAATTGTAGCAAACATCATTGCCATCTACAACAGAACTGTGATTTGCATAACTTGACCAGAAACGGATATTATTACGTCATTGTTTTGGCAGTTCAAATGTTGATATTGGAAAAAAAATTGTTATGTAATACGTTTGTTTGTTGCTAAACAAAATAAGTAAAGGTCAAGAGATTTGACGTTTCCTACAAACTTGATTTGGCGACATTGAAAAAAAAAATTGATTCTAATGAAGCAAAAAAAACTGTCAGGGTTTAATTGTCTAAAAAAAAAAGTGACGTTTCCGCGATGACAACAATGGAGGCTATTGTTTTATTTATTTACTCTATTGTTGCTTCGATTCTCACTAACAATTTGCAACGCGCACGTCTCCTCTTTCGAAAATACGTGTCACAAGTTTACCTTGCGAAATGTTTACGGTCGCCTTCGAACGAGCAATTTTCTGCATATCAACGCAATATTTCACTCGATTCTGTCAACTGTAATAATTCAATTATTCTAATATCCGTCTTTAAAATCGGTGGCAATCGCAAACTCGACAACCAAAATCCCATCTATCGAAATCCCGACAGTGTATTATACATTTCTACAATGACATTTTTATGGTTGTCGGGATTTTGATTGTCGGAATTATGGTAGTCAAGATTTCGATATAGTCGGGATTTTGATTGTCGGGATAATGGTAGTTGGGATTTCAAGCGTCGGGACTGTAATACTTTCGGGATTTTGATTGTCGGGATTATGGTTATAGAGATTCTGATACAGTCGGGATTTTGACGTAGTTGGGATTTTAATACAGTAGGGATTTTGACATAGTTGGGATTTGAAGCGTCGGGATTTTGGTTGTCGGGATAATGGTAGTCGGGCGTCGGGACTTTAATACAGTCGGGATATCGATATAGTCGGGATTATGGTTGTAGAGATTCTGATATAGTCGGGATTTTGATTGTCGGGATAATGGTAGTTGGGATTTTAATACAGTCGGGATTTTGACATAGTTGGGATTTCAAGCGTCGGAACTTTAGTACAGTCGGGATTTTGATTTTCGGGATTATGGTTGTAGAGATTCTGATATAGTCGGGATTTTTATTGTCGGGATTTTGACATAGTTAGGATTTCAAGCGTAGGGACTTTAATACAGTCGGGATTTTGATTGTCGGGATTATGGTTGTCGGGATTTCGATACAGTCGGGATTTCAATAGACGTTCTTTCGGTTGTCGGGCCTCTTTAAAATTGGGTATCAATATTGTTAGCAACTGAAACGCAAATCAAATATTTAACACGTTTTCCACGTATTTACTCTTTTAATTGTCGGCGTTGAGATATAAAATTTTGCGGTTCCAATTGAACCGTAAATAAAACTCGCGAATCGTCTACGCAAACATCAAATACACACACACCCAAATAAATGAAAAGAAAAAAATATCTTTTGTGCATACTTTACAAATTGTAAATATGATATGCGTTTGTGTTTGCGTAAACAATAATATTTATTGTGAACTTTGTATCGGCAAGTAAAAAAAAAACGTTTTTATTCCTGTTTATTTATTCAATTAACAACTCTTACTGCCATTAACTTAAATAAACCAAGAAAAAAAAAAATGTATTATATCCGTAATGACGTAACCTATCGTCGTTACGTCATTACGGATCCATGCAATGACAGCATTGACGTCTGTCAAAAATTCGGATGAATTGCGCAACATTTTTTTTTATTTGGACTGTACAGAGCAATAAGTTTTATTATATTTTTTTTTCTTCTAAAATTGATTAGATTGTGACCTCGCAAGGTCAAAGCAATGATAAGCGATGTATCATGAAACACACACACAGAGGATGTTTAGAATATTCGGACAGACATATTTGCGCACTCTGTGTAAACTCTGCTGATATTTCACCTCTCTCGTTTCCGACAGACGTTTATTTCGCGTTATCGCGTTCTGTTGCTGCAGAATTATTGCAAACAAAAAAAAAAACGCTTTCACTCGTTAACTACGTTATTGTTGTTATCTCGATGCTTACGTCAAAGTATTTGACATTAACAAATTGTTTGACAGTTAACATAAATATTAAGAGTTGTCATGGTTACTGAAGAAGAATATGTTAGTACACACCACCGCGAACAAAGAACAAAGAGTTTGAAGGCGCTCGCGCTCGCAAGAAGAGGTTGTTTACCCTTGGGAAACAGGTAGAGCCTTCGGTCTGAAACGAAATCGAAGCACGAAAGAGAAAAAGATGATGATGATGATGATGGTGAAGATAACCGAAAGAAAAAGCGTGTTTTGGGTTTCGTAATATGAGATAGGTTATGGAAAAAGTTTAGATTGGATGAGATGTAACCAAAAACGAAAAAAAGAAAAAGTGATCTGCTCTAACATCTGCTTTAGTTCTTTTCGCAGAGTGCGCACACCTTGACAAAAGAAGCGCAGACCAAGCGCGGCGACCTTTACAACTGTAGAGGCTGAGGTTTTATAATTAGAACTTTGTGTCTCGCTTTGTGTCCTCTCATCCCTTATTTAATCTCTTTGTACCCGCCGATCGCAGTCGATAAACTCGAAAAAAAAAAGAGAGATTTCAAAGGAAAGCGCACTTAAAAAAGACGAATTTCCATAGCAACACAAAAAACTTGACATTTCGCATCATTGATAAATTAACTTGTCAAAGTGACATTAATTTCAATTTTGTTTGTTTAAATATGTACGCTAATACACCCTTAACCCCAAAATCATTGTCGCAGGTCACTGTCAAAAAACAAAAATGAATCGCGAAGGCAACGATTATTTTGCGCATACGCAACGCTTTTTAGAAGGTTAAAGGTCAAAGGAGCACTCGAAAAAAAAACAGGATACGCGCGTTTCTATTTCGTTCGTTAAAGTTATTTAAGAACGCAATAATAAAACGTTCTGTCTCTTTGTGTGTGAGCGAGAGAAAGAGAAAGAGTTAAAAAGATGTGTAGATAGATTTGTGAGCGGAATGAAGATGTTCGATAATAAAGTGTACATTAAAAAATAAATAAATAAATAAATAAATAAAATAAGCGGTTGGAGGAGACTTGCGTCAGCTTTCACCTTGAAGCCACGATTTTTCCTATTGTGATCTAACAAAAACACTAGAGACGCAACGATAATATCTCTCTCCACAAAAACAGACAAACTTTTTCGCTATGTTGTCCTATAACTTGACAAAGTATTACGGATGTTATTTGGAAAAAAAAAATATTTTCTACACTTGCAACGATAAGCTAATTGTTTATCTAATGATAACGTTGTTATTTAATAAAAAATAAGTATTTTTACATGCGAAACATTCGACGATAATCGTTGACAGTTTTCCTAATGACAACTGCCAACATATTTGTTTTGAAATTCCAAATGAAAAGAATAGCTGAAATAAATCGAAATTAGTTGTTAAATTAACTTTTGTTTGCTTCATTAATCAAGACTTAATTCGTGTAAATATTGTCGTACGTCAGAGATAAAATTAGAAACGTCAAATTGTGACACAAGTTTTGTTTGAGGTTAATTGATGTTTATAATTGACATCCATTTTTGTTTGAAAGTTGTCATTGCTGTTGTGTCAATTTCAATTTGACAGTTGGCAAAAAAATGTATTAAATAACTATGTTAACGTGTAGGCCAACGTATTTGCTTGAAAAGAATAGAAAAGTAGTCTTAATTATAGTTTTGTTGTTAAATTAACTTTTGTTTGCTTCATTAATCAAGACTTAATTAGTGTAAATATTGTCGTACGTCAGAGATAAAATTAGAAACGTCAAATTGTGACACAAGTTTTGGTTAATTGATGTTTATAATTGACATCCATTTTTGTTTGAAAGCTGACATTGCTGTTGTGTCAATTTCATTTTGACAGTTGGGAAAATTGTTTTGTTGGAAGAAAATGTATTAATAACTAAAGTTAATGTGTAGGCTTTAGTTCTGTTATATAAATAGGTGAGAAAAGTTACGTTTTTCTCGTTTACATTCACGGCAACAATAACAACAACAACATCAAAAAAAAAACTCGCGTTTTCTCTCTCTTTCCATCCTTGATTTTCTAATCTCTTCGGAATGCGTCACATACCTTTAAATGGTGTGGTGTGTGTGTTAGTGCGCGCGCGAAAGCTCGCTCTAGTGTTTGCGAATCGTAAAACGGCTTACGACGACGTCGTACAAACACACAAACATTCCTTCTTCTTCTTCTGTCAGCAGGTAAATGTTTACCAGAATATTTACGTATTATAAGAAGAAGAAGAAAAAAAGATAATTCTAATGACATTACTTCAAATGTCATTATTGACATATAACAAAAAAAAATAGAAAACAAAAATGTTAAAGTAATTTGTTACCTTAGTAACAACAATCGGTGGTAATCGAAATCCCGACGTTCGAAATCCCCGCTGGCTCAAAATCCCGACTATATCGAAATCCCGACAATGTCTT
This sequence comes from Nicrophorus vespilloides, assembly GCF_001412225.1. NCBI lineage: Eukaryota > Metazoa > Arthropoda > Insecta > Coleoptera > Silphidae > Nicrophorus > Nicrophorus vespilloides. The sequence goes on from NW_017095580.1 coordinate 9,718, forward strand.
TAATTATTATAAATTTCTACAATAACATTTTTATGGTAATCGGGATTTCGATATAGTCGGGATTTTGACATAATCGGGATTATGGTAGTCGACATTTTGACATAGTCGGGATTTTAATACAGCCGGGATTTCGAACGTCGGGATTTCGATATAGACCCACAACAATATACGTCATTTTTGTTGTATATCGCCGAAATAAATTGTTACCTTAACAACATAATCAACAACAATGAATTCTTTATCTACAAAAAATGTATAATCTCAATTTTAAAAGCGAAACGTCAATATTGACATGTGTCAAATAAATTGTTACCTTAGCAAACAACAATAATAAGTTTGTCTTTGATAAATTTCAAAATATGCTTGTTAAGTCTGTTGTTCGTTGCATAATCTGTTTCGTTTTCAAATCGGAAGTTTGCGAAGATATATAAATAACACTGCAACTGTTACCTTAGCAACATAATCAACAACAATTGATTCATTAACTTCAAAATATGTATAATGTCAATTTTAAAAGCGAAACGTCAATATTGACATGTGTCAAATAAATTGTTACCTTAGCAACAATAATAACAAGTTTGCCTTTGATAAACTTCAAAATATGTTTCTGTCTGTTGTTTGTTGCATAATCTGTTTCGTTTTCAAATCGGAAGTTGCAAAGATATAAATAACACTGCAACCTAACACTGCAATTGTTACCTTAGCAACATAATCAACAACAATTGATTCATTAACTTCAAAATATGTATAATGTCAATTTTAAAAGCGAAACGTCAATATTGACATATGTCAAATAAATTGTTACCTTAGCAACAACAATAACAAGTTTGCCTTTGATAAACTTCAAAATATGCTTGTTAAGTCTGTTGTTTGTTGCATAATCTGTTTCGTTTTCAAATCGGAAGTTTGCGAATATATAAATAACACTACAGCAATCAAAAAAATAACATTGTTATATTCTATTGCGGTCGTGGCGCGTTTTCTTGCTTCATTCATCGGATTCGATCATCAGCGTTGACGTTTAAACCCAAGGACGAAAGTTGATCGGTCTTTCCGTTTTTTCCAACAAAAACATTAAAACGTTATTTATACGCACAAACGAACACCACAAATTATCGCTCGTCGCTTAAATTTTTTTAATTTATTTATATTTTTAAAGTGAGAACGATAAAAAAGAGTGTAATTTCGCGACACGCGCTACTTTTGCCACCGGAAACAAATGAAAAAAAGCGCAAAAAAAACAAATTGAACAACGAAAAGAAAATAAACAAAACGAAAAATTTGAAAAGTGCAGCTTCGAAAATAACCGCACCGCAAAAATAAACCTCAAAACCGTCAGCGGCGACAGGAAGCTTCCTCAGCCCCCCCCCCCACAAAGTTAAAAGAAAACAGTATTATTTTATTTTGTTGGCATACGTGTCTGTCTGGTTGTCACTGTTGTTAGATAACTTTCGAAATTTTCACTTTTATATCGAGTCGTCTGTTTGCTAAAGTTTAAAAATAATTTGCACTATTCTATTTTCGGAAAAATTGCGGTAATTCACAAATAAACAGGTGTTTTGCATTTTTCTCTCTCTCTTCATTAGACCATTAGACACGAACTTGCCAGCAACTACCTGATTTATTAACACTATAGCCTGGCAGGAATCGCGTGCTTTCTTTATTAAAGTGGATTACTTTGTACTTTGTGCAAAAATAGACGCAATTGCGTTGTCCTCTTACGTCATTGACAGTTAAACGTCAATTAACGACAAACTAAGGTTATGTCAAAGTCAATTTAATTATTTGTTGTCATGGAAACATTTTATGTTAATTAGCGTAACAACAGTTGCTACGTTACGTTAACTTATAACTTGTATATAAAAACAGTCGTGTCGTTACGTTTTGTTTAATTACTCGTTAACCGCGCACACTATACAGATAATAGAACTTGTAAATTGATGATGAAACTATGGCCTTTCCAATGAGCCTACAACGAGAATCCTTTTCTTGCAAAACGAAATGGTTTCTTGGTATTCACATCAACTGCGAACTATTCCACTCGTAACGAAAAGAAAAATATTAAAGTGGATTACTTTTCCCAAATAATTGAACGCTTTGTACTTTGTGCAAAAGCAGACGCAATTGCTATGTCCTCTTACGTCATTGACAGTTAAACGTCAATTAATGACAGACTAAGGTTATGTCAAAGTCAATTAACTCATTTGTTGTCATGGAAACATTTTGTGCTAATTAGCGTAACAACAGTTACGTTTTGTTTAATTACTCGATAACCGCGCATACTATAAAGATAATAGAACTTGTAAAATAATGATGAAACTATGGCCTTTCCAATGAGCCTACAACGAGATTCCTTTTCCTGCAAAACGAAATGGTTTCTTGGTATTCACATCAACTGCGAACTATTCCACTCGTAACGAAAAGAAAAATATTAAAGTGGATTACTTTTTCCAAATAATTGAACGCTTTGTACTTTGTGCAAAAATAGACGCAATTGCTATGTCCTCTTACGTCATTGACAGTTAAACGTCAATTAATGACAAACTAGGGTTATGTCAATGTCAATTAACTCATTTGTTGTCATGGAAACAAGTTTAACAGACCAATTAGCGTTAGTAATTACAACAGAACAAACAAATAAACTTGAACTAAATTAAATAATCACAAAAATCTTGACATTTTCAAAAAAAAATGAAAGAAACAGTGTAATCTGCTTTAAGCAAGGATAATTACAGATTTAACAATCTTGACATTTAGCGCTCGTCGTTAACCCGAAGGTTCGAACGTAATTCCACCCGCAATTCGTAATAATAATAATTACTGTTATTATTAGGTTATCAACATCGTCGGATTCAAACGTAACCTTCGCGCTAAGCCGATGATGATGATGATTCTATTTGCAGTTACAAAACGTAATTACGAAACGACACCCGCATCAATGAATATAAGTTTTTTTTGTTGTCCTTTTCAATGTTAATATTGATCAGCTGACAATGTTCGTGAAGTTTCCATGGTTACGCTATCGCAACGTGAAAAACAAAATGTGGATTCGCTGCAAACAAACTAATAAAAATAGAAACAAAATAAAATAAATAACAAATGAATGTAGCGTGCAGAGAACAAGGATGCTCTAAATTTGGCGTGCAATTAACGCCGCTGTGCCGGTACATATTTTTAGACGAACGTTATAATTGGAAAACGTGTGTGCTTGCAATTATCTGAAGTGCGTGTGAGAGAGAGAAAGAGAGAGAGCAGCAACAACTATTTACACGCGCGCGAAAATATTTACTACGACCGATCGCGAAAATTTGTGAGTTTTTCTGCTGCTGCGTCGATGATAAATGGCCTTAGGAAAGTCGACGGATCTGTGTCACATTAAAAATAAACTGTTTTCTTCGGCCGACGCCAATTTCAACGACACTCATTGGTGGCAGTAAACACCTGTACGGTTGCATTTTGTGTTAATTAGCGTAACAACAGTTGCTACGTTACGTTAACTTGTATATAAAAAACAGTCGTGTCGTTACGTTTTGTTTAATTACTCGTTAACCGCGCACACTAGATAGATAATAGAACTTGTAAAATGATGATGAAACTATGGCCTTTCCAATGAGATGCGTGGGATTTATCCTTTTCCTGCAGAACTGCTGGAAAACAATTATTTATTGAACGAAATAGTTTCTTGGTATTCACATCATCTGTGAACTATTCCACTCGGTAACGAATATGAAAAATATCGACCGCAAAATGTAATCTCTAGAACACACAAAAATCTCCAAACAATAAACAATTTAGAAACACAATAGGATTCCGATCGTGATCTTCTCGATAAAACCGCACATAATACGTTTTTATTTGTTATTGTTTCGTTTTTCCAAACTAATTTCATTTTTGCGAATTATCAATGGAATTCACCAGATTAGATAACATTTGATGCAAATATCGGTTAATTAACGTTTCCCACAGAACAAATCAGTCGTATACTAGTATTTTCATCTATAATCATCAATAACTTTCACTTACTAACTTCACTTGTCACCCCATATGACAGTTATGTCAGTTTATGTAACCTGTCATATCGTCGATTGTCATCTTGTATTCACGGGTAATTATTATCGATTAGCAATTTCGTGTGAGTTGAAAAAACATGAAGAAATAAATGAATAAAGAAAAAAAAGCTGTGAGAATCAATGGAAAATTCCAATTCATCTTTAAAAGACAGAATGAAAGATGATGAGTCGTGATCTTCTCGATAAAACCGCACTTAATACGTTTTATTTGTTATTGTTTCGTTTTTCCAAACTAATTTTTTTGCGAATTATCAATGGAATTCACCAGATTAGATAACATTTGATGCAAATATCGGTTAATTAACGTTTCCCACAGAACAAATCAGTCGTATACTAGTATTTTCATCTTTAATCAGCTGAAAATCATCAATCTGACATTTGACAATATGACATTTGTAACTAACTTCACTTGTCACCATATGACAGTTATGTCAATTTATGTAACCTGTCATTGATTGTCATCTTGTATTCACTGGTAATTATTTAAAAAAACATGAAAGAACAGAAATAAATGAATAAAGAAAAAAAAGCTGTGAGAATCAATGGAAAATTCCAATTCACCTTTAAAAGACAGAATGAAAGATGATGATGAGTCGTGAGTGCAGCGCGCAGTACTTTTCCGTTCGCGTCCAGAACAACCATCTGCGAAACAGAAACAAAAAATTCCACCAAGAGACGTCGTACCAACTTTCTAAATTAGTCAGTTTTTAAAACACACGCTGTACATCTCATATTCCTTGTGTTAGTCCAAATCTCTTTATTTGACTTTCTACTAATTTCGTTCTCTTCTGCAGATTCTTCAGAAATCAGGAAGCGCCAGAAATTTTTACCCTAAGCACACGTAAGTTTCTCCAATTCATCATATCAAAAACAACAACAACAGAAATAGAAAACAAAGCAGTAAATGTGCATTGCATTACAATAAATTAAACGATACGTAAACATCGTTCAGCTTTCTTTAAATAAATAACAACGTTTACTTTAAACGCTAACGAACATAATTCTTCTTCCTTCTTTCAATTGTTTACGCGTTACGTATTTATTTAATGATCTGCTATTTGTCAATTCAATTAAAACAAAAACATCCTTGCAATTGTTTTTTATCGATTTAGACAACCAATTTGTCATCAACGCGTGGGATGTTGAATCATCCGATAGGAATTGTTTTTTTTTTTTGACAATCTTGGAAACGTCAAGATAAATTCCTTTATGCATTTGCGAACAGAGACGAACTCTAATAATACATTTAATAATCATAATGATGATGTGTCCTTCCTCAAAATACGTTTCGCAAGAAAGAATTCGTGTGTGTGTCTATAAATACGTTTCTCAAAGGGGATCGGAAACTTTATGAGTCATAAAAATGCGTAAATATATAAACACACACAAAAAAAAAAAATTGTCTTTCACTCGATATTTGTACTTGCAATTCGCGAAATTCCTGTTATAAATATTTGCGTTGAAGAACAACGATCTTGGGTTTACTTCAAACAATTTTTGACAGCTCTTAAATTTCCAACAGTTGCAAACTGCGAAACAATAAATGTAACCATGTCAATTGTAACAACAAATGTGTAACTATGGCAAAACAAATACGAAATTATCATTTGTTTCCTTTGTGAATTTGTTAGAATTTCATTTTTGATCGCGACAAGGAAATTATGAAATCATAATAAAATATAATCGAGGCGATTTGTGTTATTTTTAGAAGACATATATATATCGATTTTCAGACTCTAAATTTAGTCTCCTCCACTCTCTTTGCACGAATACATATCAATAAAGAAAAGAAGGAAAAAAACAAAGAAGAAAAAACAAAACATAAGAGTATCGATTTCCTCGGCACGTTTACCAATTACTACTCTAAATACAAGATTATGTTACCATAGTTACTCACAATTAGTTTCTCCGTATTCAATTACTGATTGCAAATGTAGGTAATCTCCATGACAACGAATATTATTGTTTGTTGGAATATACTTTTATTGTTATGAATGCAAATCGAAAAGAAAACAAATGAATTTCCATTTAACAGTCGTATCTATCAAAGTCTGTTTTGCCGCTAAAAATACGCGAAAATTGTGAGCGGTCTTCGGAAAGAACAGCTGCATCTATTTTCCAACTTGCAAAAAAAAAAATAAATAACAAAAGAGTAATAAGAGAATGCAAGCAGGCGAACCGAGCAGTATTTGGGACACGCTCGACCCCAAATACACTTTCCCAAGGGGAATTCCCTTCAAATTTATATTTATAACACACTGTCGTCTTCTGTTTCCTGTATTCATTTGTTCTCGACCCGTCGTTACCAAGGTGATCTTCCGGTTCTATTTTCCCCCCACTAGCTAATCGTTTATTATCATCATCATCGTTACTATCGAATTATTTCCATTCACCTCGAAAGATCGTCGAAAGAATTCCGAGCGAAAACCTATTTTCGTGCGGTTTCCCAACGCACAGAAATGTAAATAATTAAATGCTAAATTTACGGGGTCTGGACGTGTGGAAATAATAAAGAAAGGAATGTTTCCGCACGCAAATTCATTTTTTTTTTTTTACTGAAACGCCATCTTTGTTCAATCGTGCAATTAAAATTATTGTTTTCTGCAAATGACAATTAACGTAATTGGCTGTCAAATCAAATCAAGTTAAAATTCATTGCATAACCTTGCGATGACAACTGAAAAACAATATGGCGGCTTATTGTTGCCAAGACGACTCGAATTGATTCAAGATAAAGTTTCAAATGTGGAGCGAGTGCATCCAACAAAAAAAAAGAAGAAACAAAATAAAACAAATATTGTTTCGATTGTTGCTATGACATAATAGACACTCGAGGCAAAAAAGATTCCACTCTCGATGAACGTCTTGCATAACAGCACGTTCTCTCTGCTCGCGCTCGACTTTTATTTCATCCGTGTATATATATTTTTTTTTCTTGTTTCTTTCCCATTCTTTATGAAACAAAGATTACGTAATTAATGATTACGTAAGTGTTTTCACATTTCATTAATTTTCTCGAAAACTATAACACATAGAATTAATCCAAAAGATGCATATGAAAGCTGAATGTTTGGGGAATCTAGAAAGTATCGATATATTAGTGTGGTTTTAGCCGTTTGGCTGTAATTCGTGATCAAAGTTTTAAAATGATCGAAAATGCAGTGTTTTTACATTTCATTGATTTTCTCGAAAACTATAATACATAGAATGAATACAAAAGATGCATATGAAAGCTGAAAGTTTGGGGAATCTAGAAAGTATTGATATAT
>NW_017095581.1:0-20420 GCF_001412225.1 Nicrophorus vespilloides
GTCATTTTCCAAACTTTACACAACTTTAAGAATTTTTCTATAAACAATAATTTAAATAAAAAAAAAACACATTTAATTTACTAGAAAAAATATCATATAAGAATCCCTAAAGTTGTGTAATTTTTGAAGAATTTAGTCATTTTCAAATAATATCTTTTAGAGTTTACACAACTTTTATATTAACATATTTAAGAACATGCTAATATCTTAAATTTACTTATTTGTAGTCACCAAAAAGAATAAAACTAAGAATTACAAAGAACCAAGAAATTAGTTAATCAAGAAATCCTCCGTATTTTCCAAGTGGAAATTCGTTTCTGTCTGACTTAACAGGAATCCCTTACAGTGCAGAAGGTTTTGTAAAAACAAATAATGGAGCTTAGTCATCAGAGCCACATAGATTCTTAAGAAAGTAGTCAAACTATTAATAAAACTATCTTTACATTATTTTACCCTTTTCTGTTTATTTTTTCAATGTAAACTCTTTACTCTAATTTAACTAGAAGAAAGAAAAAAATTAACTGATTGAAATTTAAATTATGTTATGAAATGTATAATAAACTTGTTAGCTTTAATTGTTGTATAAACGTATTGATTTAGTGTTGCTATAGTAATATTATAGCTTTTATTTATAAATAAATTAATATTTAACAAAGGCTTGTATTTCTAAGTAATCGTTTATTAAATCATAATTTATTAATATTACCATTTCATTTTTATACACAAATTCACACAAATATATTATTTTTTTCAACATAATCTCTGATTACTTGATCACAAAAAATTGAATGAATCTCTTCAGAATTAATCCCATAAAAAGACACAATTCCCAAATCGGATTCGCGGTTTCAAACTCCAAAAAATATGTTTCATGAGTTTTATGAAATACGTAATAAAATAAAAAATGTTTTACTAATACTAATTAAACCTTCCACTTCTTTTTTTTTTTAATTTTTGATTTACGGCATTTCCGTTTATTATATTTTTATCCGTTTCCATTTTTTTTTTCGTGTTCTCGTTTGGTCGCGCGGAAATTAAAGTTTGGCTACGCGTTGCGGGTCGGCTGAGTTATTTCCACCAGTTGAAAAACTAATCGGTAAATCGGATGCATTTTGTTTTTTTATTTTAATTAAAAATAAAAATGAACAGCTCTGCGCTCGTTACAGCAACAAAAAAAAAAAACAACAACATCATCAACTAGAAAGGAAAAAAAAACAACTGTTAATTAAACGAATGGGTTTTCATTTCGTGGCCGTAGATTGGTTTTCAAGTCGCCGCTCGAAACGAAGCGATTTAGCAAAATCCCTATGTAGACACTTTTTTTTTTGTAACGTTGTGTTCACAATCAACTCGATGAAAGTATTATAAATTTGTTGAAAAAAAAAGGATATCCATTCTTTAAAATATATAGAAGGTTTATCAATTAAAATAAATCGATCGTCAATTGTTTTTTTTTTGACAGTTGACAGCATAATATAAAATTTAAGCAATCTAACTTGGATGAGACATACATTTTATTGATAATCAAAGATGAAAAATTTTGAAACGTTATTTTCTTAACAAATTAATTATTGTATTTTCATTGATTTCTGACAAATGCAATGAGTATATCAATAATTATAATATATTTTTAATAATTATTTTTTGTTATTGTAATTTTTATAAATGAAAAATGTCTTTCTTAACAATTCTAAACGAAACTAATATATTAATTGTTGTTTTTTTTACAAATACATTGAAAATAACAATAATTTAAGTTTAAACTAAAATTCAATATTTTTTAGAAAATTTCCTTTTACTGACAATTTAATTTATTTTTTAATAAATTTATTCTGTACATTGTCGTGTCTCAGAGATGGAATTCTTGACACAGTGGAATACAGTCTGGTGTTCTCGTTGTGGAGTCTTAGTTGTTGAGATATATGAAATTTGTTTGGTTTTACATAGCTTTCTATATAAGATTTATTTATGCTCATCATATTAAGATTCTTACTCACTACACCGTGTGTGAATTGGAAAATAATTTCTAGTGTCTGTGGTCATTCTAATTGCATCTTAGTGTTGTTTGTGATCACAAAATTTCCAAACTTGTGTTTAGACATAATTTTATGAAATATTATTACATGGTTTATCTGAAAGTTTGTTTAAAGTCGTGAGAGAAATATATTGGTAATTTCAAGCGTTTGTTATGAAAACTCTGTTCGTTCATTCACACAATTGACTTCTTAAATCCACACAGTGTAGACTGGTTTATTTGATTGAAAAGTATATAAACTATTTTTAGAATTATATACCAATTTATTATCATTTATTGTATAACTAATATGTATATTTCTTAGATCTACCACTTTCCTCTTAATTATTACAAATCATATTTAACGTATCCATCAAATATACAAAGAGATACTTGTACGTGATTATTTAGAATAACTTGTGGAATATTCCGAAGAAGTGTTAAACATTTAATCGTATAGTTGCGTCTATTTTATCACCACTTAGCAGCCTTCTTCCGTTCCTAAATATTTGGGTAGGATCATAAAATTTATATAAAGAAAGGGTTGCTCAAAAACTGATTTCCTTACCTCCCACATACTTGAAATGAACAGATTTTTGTATTATATAATATAGTCTTAGCTATAGGGTTGAACTGAGAAGTTGGTCTTACTTGGAGAGTCCAAGGAAGAGAACTTACTTCTTAAATACTAACTTAAGAGAGGAATGTAACTCTTAGTAATAATCCATGAGATCAACTAATGTATAGTTGACTTCTTAATAAAAACTCCGATGTGTATAATAAAACTAATTAAGAATATTGCATTTAATATTCATAAACTACGAGATAATCCACAGTGACCAGAGATTTTTTAATCCCGGGACACAAGTCCGAAAGAACTGAACCTGAGGGGCATACACATATAAATACTAATAAAAATGTATAAAAAAATATTGTAAAAATTATATATAAATAAAAAAAAAAAAGTGATTCTCAAATTGTTTGGTCCAGGACCCCCTTTTGGACATAAACAGATTCTGCGACCTCCCGAAGAATGGGTATGTGTAGAAAAACAACCAGAATTGATCTGTGATTATTTTTTTGCTACACATATTTCGACAATAACTGATATAGATAATACATACATTTCCACGTTACCAAATGTTCTTGATTTAAGCAATTAATGTCAATAAACATAATTAATTGCATTTATGCATTTACATACGCATAAAGGTTTAAACTAATTAATTAAATAATAATAATAAATAATGAAATTAAGTATTTAGTACACAAATTATTTAAATTGTGTTTAAAATAAATTGAATTAAACTCTGCATATGCATTTTCGAATATCATTGATTGATTTAATTCCATTATTTCGCTGTATTTATTTAGTACGTTTCAAAGGTTAATTATTTATAAATTCATTGTATTTATATTACTTATTAGTTTGTAAATTGTGTTGTTTTTGAAAATGTTGTTTTTAACTGTTTTGTTTTGTTTTTTAATTAAATTAAATTCAATTCAATTCCATCAAATGATTTATATTTTGATTGGATATTTATATAACAATATCATAATAATTTCGAATATCGTGAACAAATGTTAACAATTCAGTTCAAATATTTCCAATTATAAATGAATGTAATTTGTGAAATGTTCAGTTGATTAAATTGCAAATTAATTTGATGAAGAGTAATTATAAATGAAAGTTATTATTAAGATATTTTTTAGATATTAAATTGTTTTTAGTTGATTTTGTACAGAATGTTGGGATTGAAATATTATCTAAAGAAATATGTTTTTCTTGCAATTCCTTTATTGATTTAAATTATCTATGAAACTTATATCAATATGATTATTTACTTTTTGATTAGATATTAAATTATTTATAACTTGATGGAGTATAAATGTTTGTAGAGATTAATTCGTTTGAAATATTTTAAAGAAAGAAAAAACCAATTCAATTTATTTTTAATAGATTTTTATGAAACTTTTATCAATGTTAATTTGATTAGATATAAATATTTGTAATCTATTTCAATATTTTACAAATATTCTTAATTGAATCAAGTTTTTTTCTAATTTTATTTATTATAAATTTCAATTCTCGTGGCACAGGCGGAGAAAGTAATTCAGCATGGTTTGAAATCTAAAAATTCGCCAGGCTATGACCTGATAACAACAGAGGCCTTGAGGCAACTACCACTTATTGGTTTAAAGGCTAATCCTCAACGCAGTGCTCAGACTTGGCATTTTTTCGGCCCAGTGGAAGATAGCGATTATTATACTAATTGCCAAACCTGACAAACCAGCAGAACAAGCATCCAAAGCTGCTGATACAAAGACTGAAGCCCTCACTACTGAAGAATTATGTTATACCTGAATACCAGTTTGGATTCAGAGAACGACATGGCCATGGAGCAGGTGCATCACGAGGTCAATGTGATAAGCATAAACCTCGAGGAGAAGAGGTACTTCTCAGCTGCTTTCCACGATATTTCACAGACGTTTGACAAAGTGTGGCACGAGAGGTTGCTCTATAAGATCAAGAGGCATCTTTCGCACCCGTACTTCACCCTTTTAAATCTAACCTGACTGGTAGATACTTTAAGATCAGGTACAACGATGAGGTCTGCCTAAGACCTGTAGCTACGTTCGCGAATGACACTGCAGTCTTAGTATCCAACAGGAATGCAGTGATAGCGTCTACGATACTTCAGGGCAGCCTGAACGATTAAAAAATTGTAGATAAACTCTTGATGTATAAGGCAGTGCAACTCAAGTATAGACATCATCCAGAGATTTCAGTCAAAGACGTTGAGGCAATTCACCAGCTCTCTCTGGTTCACCACCAATGACTCTATCCACTGGTATTGCCTTCGTTAAAGAAGAGATTTCAAAAGTCAGCACCAGATATCGTCTTGGGCTGGTTGATCATCCGAATCAACTTGATGTAGAGCTGAGCAACACAGAAGGAAATCTACGTAAACTGAAACGATTCCAACCGCACGATCTTCCTACTCGTTTCTGATGTAATGTGACGTACTTTGTCTTTTACTTGTTTATATTATATCAGTATAATTTGGTTATTGGAAGCTTATTAGTACTTTCTTTGTATTCTAATAGATTGCTTGTTGTAATTAATCATAATAAAAAACAATAATTTTTTTTTTTGTAAATTTTCGGAAAAGTCATTTAAGTTAATGAATTATATAATAGGTTACAATAATTTATAATATTTAAATTAGTGAAACATATTAATTTTGTTGTGGATTTATCTAAATGTTGAATTCATGTATCTAATATTAAATTTAAAAATACTGTCTTTTTATTTTGGACAATTGTCTCATCTATTAAAGTTGTTTTTGTCACGTAGTTTTGTAGGTCAAAACTGTGGAAACTTCGGGTTTTGGTAACCTCGGAATTGGTGCTGATCCCTGGAAAGGGATTCGTTCGAAGCGATTTTCCCCATACACATTTTTTTTTATTACTATTTCCTTCTTCTTCTTCTTTTTCTTCATTCGTGATTTCGCTCACTATTTTTGCGAGCGCTTCCATTGAATAAACGCCCGAATCTATTTCGAGACGAAACGGAAATAAACAGGAATTTTATGGATTTTCGGGGAAAACTTTCGCAGAAAAATAAGGAGATAAAAAAAAGAAAACAAGAAGGAGACGAACACATATACGTATACGGAGAGATAGAGATAGGAGCGGTTAGGGGTGGTGTTGGAGGAGGAGGTAATAAGATGAGGACTGACTTTGGTGACGAAGGATGTGTAGGTGTCGCAGGACGAAGGAGAGGACTCTCACTCGGTTCAGAGGATGAAGGAGAGGAGTGTGCTCGGAAAAGGGAGGCTCTATCGATTCCCGTTTTCCCTCCCGTGACGTCATGCTGACGCCGCCGCTGCCATATGGCGTAATCGGGGGCAGTGGCGTACGCGGCAGATTTTACTTTCAATAAAAAAGGGGAGTTTCGAATCAGCCGCCCCTTCGCGTACTCGCTTTTCATAATTATTAAACGAGACGAGCAGCCGCCCCACAGTCAACGCACACATTGATACTAACAAAACACAACACGAAAAAAGCCCCCTTCTATCGATTTGCCTGAGCAGATTTCGCGTTTCGCCGTTACATTTCATCCAAAAAATATCCACCCTTCGCAAAATGAAAACGGAATGGTGGAAACTGAAGCCGGTTAATTTCACTTGCCATCAAGTAACGAATTGAGCCGTTTCCGATATAAATGAAGATGTCATCAAAAGAAATAATTACAATTGAAATTGATGTTTTTTTTTAAACTAAAATTTGTTTCAAGTATTAGGGGACAGCTAAAAAAATGTAAATTTTATTTGATTAATGATTTGTCTAAAGTTGAAAATTACTCAAGATTACAAGAATAGAAGTATATTAAGAGTAAGCAAGTATAAAAGTCATGTAATATGATCAAATTAGGTAAATACAAGCAATTTATTTTTTATGTTAATTTTGTTCAAAAAGATTAAGTAAGAATTCTTTAATGACGTTCATTAATTACAAGCAATATGGATATCCTTTGATATATTTAGCTTTAAAATGTTTTGGCAACTGAAAATTAGTGAAGATCGAAAACGTGTTCTTAAGCAAGTTAAAATTAACTTAAAAAAAACTACAAATTTTTATTTTTTATAGTAAATGAGTCACTTTTTAATTTGCATGTACTTTCAATTATATAATATAATAAGATTAATACTATTTTCAAAGAAATGGTGTTAAAAAAATTAAGCAACGATTTTTTATTTAATTCTACAGAACTTTTCCCACCACTCAGGAAAATTACTTTACCTTAATTATATAATACCATAAGATGAGCTGAAAGTGGTTTTTGAAAGCTCTTGAAAATTGCGGTCATAAGCAGATGTGATTTATTAAAAAAAAAGAAAGAACAAAATTTACAAGACGCAATTCAATCTGTTTAAAATGATTGTACTTATTTGTTAATTTGTTATTGAAATTGTTGTATTTACTATAATATTATTTTGTTATATAATTAGAAGCAGTTGCTATCTAGATTCGCAATCTTCAACTTCCTTTACGATTATAATAAACAACACGGAAATACTTAAGTTAATAGCTTAACGCACACACCTTACGTTAATAGATTATATAAAATAACAGGTAACAACGTCGGAGCTAATCAATTAGCAGCGTGATGCAATTTAATTAATTAGTGCGACGCGGTAAAAGTTTTTTGTAGGTGAACGCGATAGTTTAATTCGTAGACGTTCGAAGCTCTAATCCTCAAATGACAGTCGACAATTTAACATCGCTGGACCCTTTGAATTACGCCCGCGCTGCCGGACACGGCGGTTCCCTTTGACTCGATGCCGCAGTCAATTTGCGCTAAACGAATTAACCTGCATTGCATAATTGTTGCCACGCGACGACCCCATGTGCAGTTACATAACTGAATATAGGGACGTAAATTTATTTACGTTGGTGCACATGGAACGACAGTGTTTGTTTAACACTTCAGTTACCTAATCTTTATGTGAAGTTGGTAATCTAATTGGTACATTTTATTACAGTGACATGAAACGTAAATATAACTATAACTTCTCCTAACTTGTGACTTATCCTTCTCTTTTAATCCATAAAGCTGTCAATTTACGCTAAATTAATTAATGCCAAGTGGGACATGCAGTGAACCGTAGTTATGTAACACAAATTTAGTAACGTTGGTCTACATGCAAGAACTTTGTTTATTTGCATCTGTCAGTTATTTGGATATAGTAAGATAATTTTATACTTATTTTACTTTTTCTGTCATATTTGTAAATGTACAGATTTCTGTACTTTGAAAGAAATAATAAGAAAATGGTATTAATAATGATTGTAGCTGTCAATTCTGTTTTACTGTCATTTGATTACGAGTGACTATAAACTACACATTCAAACAATAATAATTGGTACTTCTGTCAATTAAGCTGTCATGTTAGCGTAGTGTGTAGGCATCATTATATAATTTATATTTTTAATAAATTTATTTACGTTGGTGCACTTGGAACGACAGTGTTTGTTTAACACTTAGTTAACTAATCTTACTTTAAAGTTGGTAATATAATTGGTACATTGTAGAATAGTGACATGAAACGTAAATAGAACTATAACTTCTCCTAACATATGACTTATACTTCTCTTGTAATCCATAAAGCTGTCAATTCGCGCTAAATTAATTAATGCCAAGTGGGACATGCAGTGCACCGTAGTTATGTAACACAAATTTAGTAACGTTGGTATATATGCAAAGACTTTGTTTATTTGCATCTGTCAGTTTGCATCTTTCAGTTATTTGGATATAGTAAGATAATTTTATACTTATTTAACTTCCACTTTCATATTGGTAAATGTACAGATTCATGTACTTTCAAAGAAATAATAATAAAATGGTATTAATACTGAGTGTAGCTGTCAATTCAGTTTTGCTGTCATTTGATTACCAGTGACTATAAACTACACATTCAAACAGTAATAATCGGTACGTCTGACTGTCAATTAAGCTGTCATGTCAGCCGTAGTGTGTACGAAGAATTATATAATTTATATTTTTAATATCAAATTTATTTACGTTGGTGCACATGGAACGATAGTGTTTATTTAACAATTCAGTTACCTAATCTTTATGTAAAGTTGGTAATCTAATTGGTACATTTTATTACAGTGACATGAAACGTAAATAGAACTATAACTTCTCCTAACATGTGCTTATCCTTCTCTTTTAAACCATAAAGCTGTAAATTTACTCTAAATTAATTAATGCCAAGTGGGACATGCAGTGCACCGTAGTTATGTAACTCAAATTTAGTAACGTTGGTATACATACAAGGACTTTGTTTATTTGCATCAGTCAGTTTGCATCTTTCAGTTATTTGGATAAAGTAAGATAATTTTATACTTATTTAACTTCCACTTTCATATTGGTAAATGTACAGATTTATGTAATTTCAAATAAATATTAAGAAAATGGTATTAATACTGATTGTAGCTGTCAATTCAGTTTCGCTGTCATTTGATTACCAGTGACTATACTACACATTCAAATTGGTACGTCTGACTGTCAATTAAGCTGTCATGTCAGTCGTAGTGTGTACGCAGCATTTTATAATTTACTTTTTTAAGTAAAATATTCATTATTAATCAGAAAATAAGTGAATACTATATATTTTATTGAAATATCCTTTAAAATATTTAACATCTCACTGAACCCTTTGAATTAAACCCTGAAAATTGTTTGGATGAGCATAGAAAGAAACTTTTCGTTAGGGAAAGTTTCAAAATCAGAATTCTGATTCGAAGGGTTCTCATTAATAATTCGGGTATTAATGCGAGTCGACGATGGTCGATCAAAAGTTAAACTGGATTAGGAGCGAAATTCAATTAGAAAATTCAGTGGAAGGGCTCCGCGTGTCTCCTCTCTTGTTCTGCATGCATGCATGTATCGCTCGGTGTACGCGAAGGGTAGCAAATTTCCATAATAATCAAGTCATAGATTCCGTCGCAGCGTTTATTCCAGACTAAATCTCCTCTCTCAGTTCATCTCAGCTCAGTTCGCAGCTCGCATAGCTCCAGTCTATTTGCATTTTCGTGTCTTCGAGCTGCATTCCTATTGTGTACACAGGAATTACGTGAGCCATGAATAAATACAAACCAAACTTGGATACAGCAACAACAACAACAGACCCATGTTAAACCCTCGCAATTAGAGAAGTTAAGAATTTCACAAAGAAAATACACAACTTTAACATTTTAACATAAGAAATACTTTCGTTTGTCAACAATTTGTAAACATACTTTTTTTAAATTTAAATAATTCGTAAGTAAATTGCATAATCTGGACAAAAAAAATTGTTTCTGAATGATGTTGATAATTAAGTTATCATAATTACGAGATAATGCAAACAGTTTAATTGACATTTAAGGTGAGAGAGAGAGCAATTTCGCGATGAAGATAACATTCAAAAATTGAGATCGCTTCGGAAAAGGACGTTTTAATGAGACATCGAGTCCGAGCTTAATTGCCTTTGGCCGACGTCCAGAATTGCTCTTCTCTCTTTCTATCTTTCTACATCTCTCTCCATAGGTGATACATCATAAATGATATTTAGTATTTTCCTCCGTTAAATGTTTTGGAAAACTGCACGAGAGATACAGTCTAAATATTGATGTTTATTTTTAAACAGAAGCTGTCTCAATTCCTCCTTCCGAAGCTCCAGATTTGTTTACCCGTTCGAATGTTATATAAATGACGGTGTTTTGACTAGACGCAAAGTGGGATCAATTTTTCACTTCAGATCAATGAGGGCAGCAGTTCTTGAACTTTAGCCAAAACAAACTAAAAAAAAAGAAGAGATATGCATCCAGTAATGATTCGCAAAGAGATTTTCGAAGGAGATTAATGCGAATCGATGTAGGGTTGAACGTTTGGTTCTTCGACTTAATACTGGTAGAGGAAGTTGTTCCTGTCCTGAAGGGGTTTCCAACATTGGTTTGAAATTTATTACATCGAGATATTTAACTGATACAATGGGCATCGATTTTGGGGGGATTCGGTGTGTGAGGGAGTTCTGCTAATAATACAACCCAATTACCGGCTACTCATTATTCCCATTAGGTTTAAAGGCCGCCTCCGACACACTCCATTTACAACCTATAATAGACCACGTTGATCTATGCATCTACATGCAGAGATTCAATAATCAACTTCAGTTTGAATCCATTCATCTCAGTTTAGAATTATTATTAACATTACTTCTTATTAACATTACTTCTTATAACGAAGGTTCTATATAACCAAATTCGCAATTTCAAGCAAAAGAACTTCTTCTACTTGAAGAAGAAGAAAAAAACATCAAAAATATTATAAAAGAAGTTATCCAGATAGATCAATAGGTTTCGAAAATATTGATGAAGAGGTTGTTAGAAATGTATTGAATAAAGAAGATGATGCAATTTTAACAAAGAAAGAGTATAAAGATGAAATTAACGAAGTTCCAACTGAACACATGTTAACAACCAAAGACTTAAAAAGTGAGCATAAATCACATTTAGAACGTGTGCAAATGTTAATTGAAATAGAGGAAAAGCTCGTATATTCTTATAATTTTACGACGAAAAAAATATATTTGAAAGAAAGAACAAAATTGAATTATTTATTAAACTTTGATGAAGCAAATACTAAAGCTCGTGTAGTTTTTATTAATGTCAATAATAAATTTTGAATTTGTATCTTATTTTAAATTAAGTTAATTTGTTGTTAAACATAATATTTTTTATTGTAATTTGCGTTTGAAAAACGAACGAAAATCTTAGTTAACCGAAAGAAAAAAAACCGAAGCGCGTGTATTTTGGATTCGTGCACCAAACATCATGTCGAAACTGTTCGTTTCGAGGTCACGTTCATAATGGTTGGAAAAATGATATTTATATAACAAAGTTACATGCACGTATTTTGGAAACAAACTGTTTTTTTTTCTTCGAATCTATATTTATTTGAGAGTTTGTGTACGGGATTTAGGGTTTGAAGAAGGTCCTCGAAGGGTGGAAATTATTAATAAATTTATGGCTGAAGAGGTGTTTTTTTTTAGTATTTTTTATTTAGTTATAAATCTCGGAATGACGCGAGATAAATCCTGTGGAGGCAACGGGCGGTGTAACGGAGATAAATACGTGGTAAATCCTTTCGTGCCGTTAGAAACCCGAGGTCCTTGCATTAGTGTATCCGCTGCTAAGAGTGATACACCAGCATCAAGATTGGGGTCGAGCGGGTTTTCGGATACGTTTTTCGATGAGCGGACACTACATCAAAATAAAGATGTTCGATAGGTCGATGAACCCAATGAACTTTCAGGGTAATTAAGATTTTTTTTTAACCCTTTGTCGTCTAATGATACTTATAAGTACTGACACATATATGTTATTATTTAAATAATAAATAAACATCAAGCAGATCTAAATACTTGTTAAAGTAATGTTGTATACAAAAAAGATTTGTTTTGCAATTGGAAACACCAAAAAAGTACAAGTAATTTTGTATAAGTTATTTTCTAAATTTCCTGACTACCAAAAAGTAACAAATATTTTTTTCAAATTTAATAAAAAAAATATAGGCAACTTAATTTTAACGTGTTTTATAATAAAACCTAAGAATTTCTTTATTTTTGTTCAGGTAACAAAGGGATTAATTTTATATTTTTATTAATTAACTGTCCAAGTGTTAATATCTTTAAAATTTGTGAAGCTTAACTGAAGTAATGTAAAATGAAACTGAATATATTTAAATCAATCTTCATGATAGAAACATTGTTGTTTTTGAACGTTTTTCTATAAGATTTATAATAAAAGTTACACAGCTGTGGTTAAAAATTACGTCTGAAGACAAGTGCGTGGTTGACTATAAACTTTAATAGCTGCCGCTGCGACACTTAAACTGCCGCCGTCAATGTGTTTACATTGTTTCCTATACAAAATCTATCTTCTTAAATTCTACCGAAGGTTTTAAGAAAATCAATAAACATGATTTTCTTAAAACCGTAATAATCCAACTTTCATATGAGTCTTTTGAATCAATTCTATCTATTATAGTTTCTGAGATAATTACTAAAATCTGAAGACTTACGAAATCCCTGACTTACCAACAAAATTCTAAATTTTTATTTGTTTTGTAATCACTTGTAATGTAGTACCTAAATTTCACCTCTTTGTCGGCATCTTTTCTAAGACTATTCCATTATTAACAAGTTACAATTGGTGTCTTTAGGTAAATAGTTATATAAGTACGTTTCACCCCTTTGTCGGCATCTTTTCTAATACCATTATTAACAAGTAACAATTTGTCTGGTTTGAAAGCATATACAGAAAGACTAACTCTTTTATAAGGAGGAAATGCATGTGGACATAAGCTTAAACACTTACCTGTGCACAGCTCAAAAAATTCAAGAGCTTTGAAGAATGTTGTAAAGTCAGAACTTGCAATTTACTATCGACCAAACAAAAAATTCTTGATGACAACGGCACTGTTTGAAGATTAGTTTTTTGAACTGTCTCATTTCAGAAGTTCGTTCTTTTTGCTCAGAAAACAACTTTCCATTCAAGATTCTACTTGATCTAAATCTCAACGTTAGCGTTGTATTTCTAGCACCAAACGCAACTTCAATTCTTCAACTTATCGATCAAGGTGCTATAGCAACATTCAAAGCTCATTATCTGCGCAAAACCTTTTTAAAAATGCTATAGCTGCTACAGAAAATGATCAACAAACTTTACTACAATTCTGGAAAGAGTATAACGTCCTGGATGGCATCAAGAATATAGCAGAGTTTCAGAAATCTGCATGATTGGAATATGGAAACGATTTATTAATTTATGTTTCAGCGTTTGAAGAAGGTATAAAAGTAGCTGATATTTATTCAAACTAACGAAAGAGTTTTCGTTAGCAAATGCTTTAAATTTAGAAGTGGATATTGAAGACATCCACCATTTAATTGAATCCGTAGAAGAGGACTTAACTAATGAAGATCTCATGAATCCGGAATTCATACTTGCTGATATAGCTGCAGCATACACCAAAATTAACGAAGAAACTGCTTCAAAATATGAATTCCGAAGATGGAAGGTTTTCAAAGCTGTTACATCTCCTTGTAACATGCTGGAGATGTTGTTACAAAGAGATAAAAAAATTGAAATTTTAAAAAAAATTCCCCCGAATTACGAACCAATTCGACTTACGAACAACCTTTTGGAACGCAACCAGTTCGTAATTAAAAAAAATCTAAACTATGAATGTTTTTCTATAGAATAAAGATCGGTGAAAGTATACAAACTGAATTAAAATTTAATAAGATTATTATTTACTAATTCGTTCATTTTTACAAAATAATTTCATTAAAAATACATTTTCAAACAAATATTCAGTTTTTATTTTCAAGTGAGAAATAAAGAAATTATGAAAGTTTTTCAGTTCAACTTAGTTTTTTTATGATTCAGTTTTTCATTCACATTGCATTAATGAGTAAACTATGATATAATCTCTTTAGTAAGGAATAAACTCATTTATACAAAATAATTACATTAAAATCAATGAAATATGAAAACACTTCTTTCTTTTGAACTGTCTCATTCCAGAAGTTCGTTCTTTTTGCTCAGAAAACAACCTGGATGACATCGGCACTTGTTTCATTCCAGAAGTTCGTTCTTTTTGCTCAGAAAACAACATTCCATTCAAGATTCTACTTATTTTGTTTAACGCACCAAGTCAATATTTAAATCTAAATCTCAACGTTAGCGTTGTATTTCTACCACCAAACGCAACTTCAATTCTCCAACTCATGGATCAAGGTGCTATACCAACATTCAAAGCACATTATCTGCGCAAAACCTTTAAAAAAATGCTATAGCTACTACAGAAAATGACCAACAAACTTTACGACAATTCTGGAAAGAATAGAACGTCCTGCGTTTGAAGAAGGTTTGGAAGTAGCGGATATATATTCAAACACTCTTTCGCTAGCAAATGCTTTAAATTTAGAAGTTGACATTGAAAACATCCACCAATTAGTTGAATCCGTAGAGGAGGACTTAACTAATGAAGATCTCATGGATCTGGAATTCATACTTGCTGATATGGCTTAACAATGCTTCAAAATATGGATTCCGACGATGAAAGGTTATCAAAAGTGAATCGTACAATACAAGAAGCTCCAACATGTTACATATCCTTGTAACTTGAGCTTCTTGAATTGTACGATTCACTTTTGAAAACCTTTCATTTTTGCTCCAACATGTTACAAGGATATGTAACATGTTGGAGCTTCTTGAATTGTAGGATTCACTTTTAAAAACCTTTCATTTTCGGAATCCATATTTTGAAGCATCGTCAACATGTTACAAGCATATGTAACATGTGATAAAAAAATTGAAATTTTTAAAATTCCCCCGACTTACGAACCAATTCGACTTACGAACAACCTTTTGGAACGCAATTAAATTAAGTCTAAACTATGAATGTTTTTCTATAGTTTCACCGATCTTCAGTGAAAGTATACAAACTGAATTACAATTAAAATTTAATAAGATTATCTATTTTTTACTAATTCGCTAATTGTTACAAAATAATTTCATTAAAAATACATTTTCAAACGAATTTTCAATTTCTTTTTTTTTTCAAGTGAGAAATAAAGAAATTACCGAACTTTTTCAGTTCAACTTAGTTTTTTTATGATTCAGTTTTTCATTCACATTGCATTAATGAGTAAACTATGATATAATCTCTTTTGTAAAGAATAAACTCATTTATACAAAATAATTACATTAAAATGAATGAAATATGAAAACACTTCTTTCTATTATTTCATATTTGAAAGGGACTTACAGCAATATGGAGAAGGCCACATGATGAATCTACATTCTAAAATTTCATATTGGATCCATTCTAACTGTTATAGTTTTTGAGAAAATCACTAAAATGTGAATAAGAAAATCAAATTTCAGATATGAAAATGTTTCGTATTCATCGAAGTAAATCGATGCACATCGGACGACATCTGAAACGATCTCCGCTCCATTAAATACATTTTCCCCGTGCTCATTTAAAGTGATGAGCTTTTAATTAAAAAATCGAAAATGTTCGAGCACACAAACACACTGTATTTCATTCTCATTCGTGTCCGAGTGTCGTCGTGTAAATAATTTCCCGTCCCACGGTAATACATTCGTTCACATTGNGTTTTCCTGTTTTTGTTTTCGTTACATCACCGCTATTTTCCATTACGACCTTAATTAGCCGCATCTATTACCCAGCACACTCTGTCATTTCTCAAATGTCGCATGCAATTTAATTCGTACGCAATTCGCAACGAATCATCGCCTACTAAAAAAAAAATATATATAATGTAAGAAAGAAATGTGCGGATGCGCCGGGTAAAATCCTGCAGCATATGTTTTATGTAGGCTTTAAAGAAACGTAAGGCCCTGAATACTTTTTTTTTATATCGCGTGCCGTCACGTCAGTCGTAAATTTTAAACGAAAATACAAACTTTTCCGGAATATTTAGGATACATATTTTATAATAATTATATGACAGCTTACAGAAATAACTTCAAATTTTAACACATTTTCAGTATTAAAATAAACTAAAAAATTGTATATAAAATTGAATTATTTGAAATATCATTTTTTCAGTTTCTTTTATCAAGTGAGAAAGAAATAAAATTAACAAACTTTGCAGTTCAAATTATTTGTTTTTCATTTATATTGGATTAATTAGGAAAGTAAAGTGTAAAGAAAATATGAGATTTTCTCTTTGACAAATCCGTTTTCATATTCTTACCAAAAGGATTTTTCAATAACTTTAATCAAGTGAAAAAGAAAGAAATTAACAAACTTTTCAGTTGAAATTATTTCTTTTAGTTTCGTTCTTTCATTTATATGTAGAGATAATATGAGATAATTTCTTTGATAAAGAATACGAATATTTGTACATTAAAATTCCATTATATCTTTACCATTTGCATTTTCAGTGCTTTTTTATCAAGTGAGAAACAAAGAAATTAACTAACTTTTTAGTTCATATTATTTGTTTTTGTTCTTTCATTTATATTGGATTAATTAGGAAAATAAAGTGTAAAGAAAATATGAGATATTCTCTTTGACAAATCCATTTTCATATTATTACGAAAAGGATTTTTCAGTAACTTTTATCAAGTGAGAAAAAAAGAAATTAACAAACTTTTCAGTTCGAATTATTTCTTTTAGTTTCATTCTTTCATTTACATGTAGAGATAATCCCTTTGACAAAGAATACGAGCATTTAAAATTCCATTATCACAAATTGGATTTTCAGTGCTTTTTTTCAAGTGAGAAACAAAGAAATTAACAAACTTTTCAGTTCAAATTATTTGTTTTTGTTTTTTCATTTATATTGGATTAATGAGAAAACTAAAGTGTAAAGATAATATGAGTTAATCTCTTTAACAAAGAATTCACATATTTGTACAAAATAATTACATTAAAAATCCACTTCAATATACTTTTCAAGTTACAATTCAAGTTATCATAAACGTTTTACAACCGCTGTGATTTTTCGAGATGCAGACGAGAACAAACAAGAACCGATGTTTCTTATAAGAATTAATGTGAAATTTACATAATTCTTTCTTAATTCTAAAAATACTATTTATTTATGTTTATAAATATTAAATTCCAAATTTTTATACTTTTTTTTACAATTAAAAAAATATTGCAAAAGAAAATGTTAAAACTTGGAAAGAATTTGAATACGTAAACACGACTTGTCTACGTCGCGATGAATCACAGCGATTCTAAAACGTTTGAACAATCTTCGTATGAACACGAATCGTCTCGAATTGTCACGACGAATCAGTAGTCACACCTGTGTTACTATGAATCATCTGCAGGTGCGAATGCATGAACATTAGTGCATTTTTTTTTTAAATTTACTAGAGAATTAATCAATACAAAAAACATTCATTAAATAAGAAATTTTTTTTACAAAATTGGAATTTTCTAGTTAGAAATATGTTGAGAAAAAAGAAATATAAAGTAAAATGTATGTTTTTTATTAGAATTATTTCATAAAATTTCATAATAAATATGTAAAATTATTGCAACTGAATTGGTAAAAGAGTAAATTTAATTTAAAAAATCGCCTTATTTGAAATACGTAAACGCTACTTTTCTAAGTCACAGCGGTTCTAAAATATTTAAACAATCTTCGTATGAACACGAATCGTCTCGAGTTATCGCGACGAATCAGTTGTCACATCTGCGTTTCTATGAATCATCTGCAGGTGCGAATGTATGAAAATTAGTGCATTTTCTTTCAAATTTACTAGAGAATTAATCAATACAAAAAAACATTCATTAAATAAGAAATTTGTTTTACAAAATTGGAATTTTCTAGTTAGAAATATGTTGAGAAAAAAGAAATTTAAAGTAAAATATATGTTTTTTATTAGAATTATTTCATAAAATTTCATAATAAATATGTAAAATTATTGCAAATCAATTTGGTAAAAGTGTAAATTTAAAAAAAAAACGCCTTATTAGGAATACGTAAACGCGATGAATCACAGCGGTTCTAAAACGTTTGAACAATCCTCGTATGAACACGAATCGTCTCGAATTGTCACGACGAATCAGTTGCCACACCTGCGTTACTATGAATCATCTTCAGGTGCGAATGCACGAAAATTAGTACATTTTCTTTCAAATTTACTAGAGAATCAATCAATAGAAAGAAAACATTCATTAATTAAGAAATTTGTTTTACAAAATTGGAATTTTCTTTTATTTCTAACGTTGAGAAAACAAAATAGAAAGTAAAATATGTTTTTTATTAGAATTATTTCATAAAATTTCATAATAAATATGTAAAATTATTGCAAGTGAATTTGTAAAATAGTAAATTTAAATAATCCTCGTATAAACACGAATCGTCTCGAATTGTCACGACGAATCAGTTGCCACACCTGCGTTTCTATGAATCATCTGCAGGTGCGAATGCACGAAAATTAGTGTATTTTCTTTCAAATTTACTAGAGAATTAATCAATACAAAAAATATTCATTAATTGAGAAATTTGTTTTACAAAATTAGAATTTTCTAGTTAAAAATACGTTCAGAAAACAAAATATAAAGTAAAATATGTTTTTTATTAGAATTATTTCAGAAAATTTCATAATAAATATGTAAAATTATTGCAAATCAATTTGGTAAAATTGTAAATTTAAAAAAAACGCCTTATTTGGAATACGGAAACGCGACTTGTCAACGTCGCGATGAATCACAGCGGTTCTAGAACATTTAAAAAATCCTCGTATGAACACGAATCGTCTCGAATTATCACGATGAATCATTTGGCACACCTGCGTTACTATGAATCATCTTCAGGTGGGAATGCACGAAAATTAGTGCATTTTCTTTCAAATTTACTAGAGAATCAATCAATACAAAAAAACATTCATTAATTAAGAAATTTGTTTTACAAAATTGAAATTTTCTAGTTTGCAATACGTTGAGAAAAAAAAAAATATGTTTTTATTAGAATTATTTCATAAAATTTCATAATAAATATGTAAAATTATTGCAAATGAATGGGTAAAAGAGTTAATTTAAAAAAAAACGCCTTATTTTGAATACGTAAACGCGATGAATCACACCGGTTCTGAAACGTTTGAACAATCCTCGTATGAACACGAATCGTCTCGAATTGTCACGACGAATCAGTTGTCACACCTGCGTTACTATGAATCATCTTCAGGTGCGAATGTATAAAAATTAGTCCATTTTATTTGAAATTTACTAGAGAATTAATCATAAAAAAATCATTCTATGATTCAAAAATTTGTTTTACAAAATTCTAATTTTCTAGTTAGATATATATTGAGAAATCAAAATATGTTTTTTATTAGAATTATTTCATAAAATTTCATAATAAATATGTAAAATTATTGCAAATAAATTGGTAAAAAAGTAAATTTAATAAAATAAAACGATTTATTTTGAATACGTAAACGCGACTTGTCTACGTCGCAGCGGTTCTAAAATGTTTGAACAATCTTCGTATCAACACGAATCGTCTCGAATTGTCACGACGAATCAGTTGTCACACCTGCGTTACTATGAATCATCTGCAGGTGCTAGAACGGATCCTTATATGGTTATAAAAACGTGCCTCGCGACGATGAATCATTTGTTGTTGCTGAGTTTTGCCAGTTTTCATAAAAAAAGATTATTTTCACTTTAAACATTTGTTTCGATTAAATGAAATAATTATACAGAATTTTTCTAATTACATTGAGTAATTATTTTGCTACAAATTATCAATGGTCTATAGTTCTTTGCAATGATTCATGTTTATTTTCATAGCTTATTACAGAAAACACCATTAATATTTATTTAATTTTATTTATGTTGAAATTTTACTGCTGTGATTTTATGATTTTTCCAATATTTGTTTTTACTTCAATTTAATTTAATAATTTAAATAATGTAATGTTAAATAATAAGTTGTTAATTTTATTACATGTAATATTACAAAAAATAGTATGTGACATTATATAACTTCAATATTTTTAACTATTGTTTAAATCTATTTCAATATGTTCGCAGTCTCTGTATAGTAGTGCAAGTTGTGATTAATTTTCCCTTACACCCATTAATATCATAATATGGCAAAAACTTATATTGTTTCCATTGGACATATTGTTTCCTATGGACTTTATTGAATAATGAATAAAACATGATTTTAAGTTGTCAAAATAAAAGTATACACCAATAGTTCTAATGATAGTTTTGAAGTGCAATGAAACAGGTCTGAATTTAATGTATTGTTCAGCAAGGTAAGAGTAAACTGTATCAATTCTAACA
>NW_017095582.1:0-8902 GCF_001412225.1 Nicrophorus vespilloides
GATGGCAGCGCGCCCTCTGCCATAAGGAGAGTTTGTGTATTTGGCGCACGTAGAACGTTTGGGGGTGAGTTGTGACGGGATGGTTAGACCGAACGTAAAATATGCATCCACGGTCCATCCGTTGGGGGACCAGTAATTAACGAGGTTGTTGTATATACGGTGGTGTTGGGTGCCGTGGGGGATGGAGAGCCGCCACTTCAGTGGCGGTGGTTTGTATCGGCGGCAGGAAAACGGGGGCGGTTTTCGTTCCGTTGCTGCTGCTGCGTGGGACCCGGCGACGATCAACGTTTGCGGTCGACAATCCGCACGAGGCGCGTTTTAGTTCGTTACACTACCGCCTCTTGCAACCATCCACGATTTGCAAATCTGATTATCCCCCACGCACCTATAACGCATCCGCATTCAATTCCCAAACCTCTTTTTTTATATTTCTTCCAACGCATGTGTTTAAATCCATCACAACATACCTAAATTTGTAGTTGGTAAACTTGAACGGTGGCAATCGAAATCCCGACAACTATAATCGTGACAGTATCAAAATCCTCTACTTACGAAGTAAATAACAACAATTAATAATCTAATTGTATTTTAGATTGTTTCTTATTGTTAATGTTTATTATTAATAAGAATATAACAAATAATATCTGTTGGAATTTGGATACTGTCTGAATTATGGTTGTCGGGATTTTGATACTCTCAAAATTATGCTTGTCAGGATGTTGATACTATCGGGATTTTGATATAGATCCATCACAACGTACTTGAATTTCTGGTTGGTAAACTTCAGTTGTCCTTTAACCATATTACACGAGAGCACTTGTTATGTAATTGCATTGATTATGCGGCTTACGCCTGTTCGCCGTATAAAGGGATTTGCTCTTTCATTAGAGATTATCCCCGGATCGAATAATTCGCGGATGCGAAACGAAAACGTTAAAATTCCATCCTTGCTTCCTTCCTGATCCAACTTGTCTTAAGTGTGGCTAAATCAATTGAACATTAATGAAGTATTAGACGTCCCCCGTCAGACCTACACGAACTTAGCTTCAACTATTACGTTGGACTAAGTGAACATCGATTTTGTGATAATCCTCTAAAGCTTTCCTAATTCACATAAACTTTAAATTAAATCATCATTTTAGAGATACTTACAATTATTTTAAGAAGACTACAGCAAGTGCGTCACTTTCAGCTTATCAATTTCCCAATATTTGCGATAAATTACTTGATTTTCTAGAAATAAAATGAGCGAAGATGTATATGGTTTATATGTACTTATCCAAAATGGCAAATTTAAACATCAAGTTTCATTTCAAGCTTACAACTTGAGAGATTACTTTATTTTATATAAATTCAAAGCCAAGTTTGGTATTTATTGTACTTGCCAAGTTTACATATCAAGAAACGTGTTATGTGTTACTAGTTATTGTAGAAACTAATCATAATCATATTCTATTTTACATCGTTGAAATTTTTGTTTATCAACTAGCTACCAACCAAATATTATTCAATGTATTGAGTAGTTAGTGTCAAATACAATACAGTCTATTCCGCTTAATCGGGACAGCCGCTAATTAGGGATAAATCTTACAAAACGAAAACAAATCCTAGGAAATAACAAAAAATGACTCCGCTTTTCGGGAAGCGTGTGTCTATTTGTGCTTCTATTTGACATCATTATTTATAAGCGTATAGTATTTTTTGTGAAACTTCAGATAATTGGGTCAGCTACTTAATGGGGACAAAATGTACTAGTATCGATGTGTCCCAATTAAGCGAAATCATCTGCACTTCATATAAGTATAGCTCATAGTATATTACTTAATAATCAATATAAATCTGTAATATTTAATTAGAACTTCTATGTGGAATTATTGGAAATTTAGTCGATTTGAGTCATTTTATAAGTCCTAAAATTTGTAAAGACTCTGGTCACCTATTCAATTAGAATCCGCTCAAAACAGTAGTTAACTTTCACAAAGCGTTAGATCGATATAAGAAGAGTTGAGTGATTTTGCCACATCATTTATCAATATTATTATCTACAGACTGGAAAAACGTTCAACATTATTATTAATTATGTGTAAATTTTAGTTATCAATGTAATTTTATATTTAAAGGTTATTAATGGTTAGGATGAGGTTATTTAAGAATAAAAAAATATTTGAGAAGACGAATAACAAATAGAAGATTTTCATCAGTACAGATTATAAGATAAATAAAGCAGAGTAGATTCGTTGTAAACATGAAATCTATAAACATGAAAGTTTGATAGATGTGAGAGATCGAGTGAATAATACATGGGTATAAACATTCCCAGTTGAAACATCAAAATGTAATTTAATTGCCCTTGGGGAGCGAAAGCAGATTAAATTTCAGTTATAGCGCCAAACACGAGAAATACATTCAGTTATGAGAAAGAGAAAGGGACTACATATATCTTGTACATTATAACACAAATAAAACTCCTTTCCAGATTGCCAAGTTGCTCAGAGATGCAGCACCCTCGATCCGCGATGTGCGAGCATCGCAGCTGGGGTGAGTAATTACATTTAGCTTATTCTATTTGTTAGAAACAAAACCTCATTTAAAAATAAAGGAGACAACAAAGAAAAGTGTTAGGAAAGGGGAGAAAATTGCTTTTCTTTGAAAACCGAAACGAAGGCTTGGATGGACGACGCTTAATATTATGCAAATCCGGTGCTCCTGTTTGCCATGCAGGAGTCAAAGTGGTGGATTGTCTGTTTTTGTGTATCGATTGACCTTTTGCGTTCGGCTTTGTGTAAGGATGGCTTGGCTTTTCTGAAACGAAGGCACTTGTGAAATTTTTATTTGATCCTCCCATTCATTCTCATGCTCTGATGTATATCCTCCCATTCTATATGTAATACGTGTTTGTATGTGCCTAGGTCGGAGTCGTCCCACGTGGAGGTGACACTCCAAATGGTCGTGGACAAAAGGGAAGAACGTCGCGTCAGGTCGACCCTAGCCAAATGGTCGGAACGATCGCACATCGGCAATCTCACCCTCGTTCCGCATCAATCAATCACCCTAATACCGCAGGAGATGCCTAAAGAACAGGTATGTTTTTGCAATTATAATTGGTCTACCTCTCTCCATTTCACATTCATTGTATAATTTTCCACTCTGACTACGAACTAAATCCATCATTCTGTAATGAATTTTTATATCGTCAAGTTGTTACATATTAATAATATAACGCTAGTCTGGATTAGCATTATTTTAAACATTTAAAACCAATTTATATAGTACACATAACTTTATTTACTTTTGAATATACCTCGTTTAGTACGTAAGAGATAACATGCATAATATAGAAAAAAAACATATACACATATACCTCGCATAATCCGGGTAATTGGTTCCGTCACTTTCTGGAACCGGACAATTCGAGAACGCAAAAAAATTGGAAAGATAAAGAAAGAAAAACATAATTTATTTAAAAAAAAATATTTTTTCTCGATCTCAACTAAATTATAGAACCGGACTATGCGAGATACTGCCGTATTTTAATTTACTGAAATAAATGATAATATTCCTTTGTACTCTAAGTGTAGATTATGACTATATTCATAACATTTAATACTCCGAATAGCCCTTTATTTCTTTATATTTACAGCAAAGAACCATCAAGGAACATAAGTTCTTGTTAATTTTCCTTTACTACTTTCGGAGTAGCACCTCATTCGCATCTTAACTGCTTAATCCTCGTAATCCTTTTATCATATTTTCTACACAAATTAATAATAATATCGTTAAACCATTTTTACAGCAATCCTTATTTTGAACATTAAAATATTACTCTTTCTTGATTATAGCTTCATTTTTTTTATATACGTCAAATATTAGAGAATTTATATTATTTAAATAATGCAATCAGCATACGCCTTTTCCGTAAATAAACGCTTTCGTCGAGTAAAAAAAAATTATATAATTTATGCTTTTTTTTCTTTTTCATTTAACAATTGTTTGTACGGAGTTATTGAATTTAACACTGATCACTTAACATTAATACTTTTTATAAAATCAAAATTATTTATGCTACTAATAATAAAACGTGTTTAATGTTATTTAAGCACCTTTCCAAATCTTTGGGTCTAAACAGTTTTGAACAATAATTTCTTTAATTTTATCTTAATTTTATTTGTCTTTATTCCTAACTAAATCTTTCATTGAAAAATGTTTCTCGATCAATAATTTTTATAATTTTCTCTACATTTTAGAAACCTGTTGATAGAGTCATCTGGATCAACTTTATTTCCAATTTGTTAGATGCTACTTTTTTCTTTTAGTACAACTTTTGGTCATTTTTTGTTCGAATTTGAGAACTTCGTTATAATGAAAGCTTCGTTATTAAATATATCTTTAGTTGAAGTATAAATGTATTTTTTGCCCATAGAAATACGTCTATCTTATTACCTCGACTTTATAACAGATTTTATAAAAAGTTTAAAAATACTTTTTTCTATAAATATTAAACTTGTAGTCGGTTGTATCATCATTATTTCAATTGACATTTGTTTTTCGCTTAGACAATATGACATGTGCAGTAGACGACATGCTTTTACTTGCAAATGTACGGGAATCTCGTGTTATGTAGTGTGTAGTAATGTACTATTATTCCGCTCCATATACCATTATTGACTATATGAACGTGTCTCGAATAAGCACGTTTACCATCGGAATGTCTGACCGCAGATTCTCTGCAAAGTATAAGCTGATGTAATTGCTGCTACATCCAATACATTGGAATACAACGACAGAGTATTAAACCTCTTAGCTTTATACCTCACTAAAACCCATACACAAATATTTCCTACAATTTACATAATTATACTTGACATTTATTACACAGCTGATTTTATAGAATTAAGCTTGTTATATAAGACAATTAATTTAATATCCTTGCTTCGTTACTCAATTATATTTTGTTACTAAATAAATTCAATATATATTTTTCATTTTTCTAAAAATATATTTTTTTGAAAGTGTTTGTCCAGTAACTTACAGTTAAATCTACTAGAAATGTGTATTTCGGGTATCTGTTCTGCTCGAGTGGCTTAGCCTGAACTTATCTTCTTTTCCTCTTGATTCCAAATCACTGATTTACCTTGCATTTTGTTTCCTTACAATGAACAATTCTCTCAGTTACATAACTTCTTATATTCTTTCTAACATTTGGATTTCATCTGTATTTTTTTTAAGGAAGACTTTTTTTTTTAGTTGAAATAGTCCGGATTTACTTTAGCGCAGTTTAGAAAATTTAAAATAAATTTAAATTGAATTGAGCAAAGTTAAAATAAATTCTAAAAAAAAATATGGTAAAAGAAATGAATTCATTATTTTGATTATAAAGTGTAAATTTGCTCTAATTATCCGGACTATTTGAGTTATTGCGGTATCTAATTAAATGTGGAAACATTTACCTTTATGCACTGACATCAATTTCATTTTGTAATGCTGAATATCATCAATAGTTGAAAAAAAAGTTATTAAAATAATTTAAAACGTTTACTGTGCAACCGATAACTCGAATAGTCCGGGTTCGAAGATTATCCGGATTTCGTGAAGTATCATAGTATTTTTTCTACATATTCAACAATACAATATATCACTGACTTTTAGAAACCGCACTAATCGAGAAACTAAATATATACAAAATATAACAGCGATCATTTATGTATTTTTAAACAATAATATTTTTAAATTGTGAATCAGGCCTGAACGAAGCCGCACTATGCGAGGTATTGCTGTATATCTTTTGACACATTACATAATTAAATAATTTACAATGTTTACAATATAAGTGATAATTCAAAGAGTCCGAATTCTAAGATTGTTGGATTTTAGTTGAATTAAATATCAGGATTATTTGAGGTATTGCGCTATTTAATTGAATGCAGCAGCAATCGTCTTTAAGTTATTACCAACTATTAACTATTTAATGAAGACGGTTAAAAACGGATTAAGTCAATCCGAATAGCCTTCGTCGATATAATTAACCTGCGGCGTTAAGCAATCAAAGGCAACTAATTAACGAAGCCATCAGTGGGAGTCATTAGTCTAATTATTTAGTGAAACAGAGAGAGAGAGAAGGGCGCTAGCAAACGTTAAGCGTTTGCAAATTGTTATGTACCACCCCTCATTTACGAACTGCACCTACCTATTATATTCCCTATGGCTTTCGTTTACAAAAGCCAGAGGAAACGGCGGTCGCAATGATTTATACCGAGAAGAGTATTCGTGCCATCCCCCATCCTCTACAGAACACCTTTTCCAATAGTAGTCACGTAATGCAGGTCCGAAATTAAATGCCTTTAACACATTTCGTTTGCCCTCGGCCATGGATTAAGGTTCGCCGGCTTATTGTCCGGAACCCGAAGCCCTTTACAGTCAGATTATTTATGGACGCAATACCAAATACATAATGCATCCGAATATATACACTTGTCCGCGACTCCAATGAAACCCCGTTTAATTACTTCGCATTTACCAGGTGCAGATTTAAGTCTGGAGCGGTTTTCACGGAACAAAGTTTCCATTTATCACATATTCTGCTCTGCTTCACAAGGCGCATTCATAAATACAATCTTTTATGTTAAATTTTAGTTTTTTTTCAAGTTTTCATTCTGTAATCCTTTCATTTGGAAAAATAATACTTTAAAAACGCAGCAACATAAAAATAATGCACCTTTTTATAGAAATAAGTAAATATGCAGTTCCTAACAGAATGGTTTCAAAATTTCAACACAAACTAAATGTTAAATAAGCAAAAATCGGATCTTTCCTTATACAGTCTAGTTTCTTTTTGCGGGGTTTATTTTTACACGGTTTTAATTTTCTCAATTAATCCTGTTTTAAATACCTGCGAACATTAAAAAAAAACCATTTACTATAGACTGTGCACTACTATATTTACAAATTTTTCCATACAAACGGTACCTCGAAGAGTCCGGTGTCAAAGATTATATTATTGTATTTGATAAAAAAAAACTCGTAATATACGAGACATTGCGTAATTTACTCAAAAAAGTTTCATTTAAATTTTCAATTTATTAACATTTCTGAGGAGTATAAAAGTTGAAAATCTCTACATTATTAAATAATAAAAATTAAAATTGTCAATCATTTTGTGTATTGAATTGTATACTTGTTAAAAAAATAATTCTGATTTTTGGTCGCCCATTCTTTTAGGTTCTAGTAATTATTTACCAGTTTTACTATACAATTGATACCACAAAGTGTCCGTTAGTTTAAAAATTGTCCAGACTTGACATAGTTTCTACCTATTTTTAAAACATTTGAAATATGTGTATATAAATTATATATTCAAGTATTAAAAATAAAATTTAATTCAAAATCTCAATACTAGAGAAAACTGATTGGAATATTTTTTTATTTTTCCTAAACAATCAATACCCCGAAGAGTCCGGTTTCAAAGATTCAATTATGTTAGTTGAAAAAAATACCCGGACTATGCGACATATTATGCTATCTAATACAATTATTTAAAAACATATTTGCTACAACTTATTATTCTACATTATATCTATGTAATTACATGTTTATTATTAAAAAAATCTTCACTTAAATGTTGTTATATAGTAAAATATTTGTTTTTTTTTACTTCCAAAACAAATAATTAAAAAAAAATGTAGCAAAACCTAAATTTGCTATAATTAAGTGTTACAATGTCACATCTTTAAATCGATGAAACCTGACACTTTGAGGTATTCATCTAATAAATGTTATAAAACAGATTATTTTTTTGGTAATGTTTTTACTATGCTCTATTTAGACTATTATATAATCGTTGTGCAACACTGTCCGTCACAGAGCTTTACAATACGTGCATTACATAATTATTCTCTTATTTGATGCGTCAAGCCTGAAACTGGAACGCTCATCCGACAAAAAGTACCAGCAAAGCGTGAAATAGATTTTTTTTTGTTGATTTTTGTTTCACGGTCGTAACTAAATTTAAATATCGCAAATACATTTTGCATTTTAAAGCACGCGGAATGAATTAACGACACGCAAATACGAAACAAACAACAACAAAAAGCAAAAAATAAAAATAAATAAACAAACGAACGAAACGAAGTTGGCGTTAAAATGTATGCCCTCGTTTATTTTTATTATTTTTATTCGAGCGTGTTTTATTTGTAGTATATTTTTGCTGTTTTTTTTTTTCATTTTTGAAGCGGCCCTTAAAATCCGCCATACAGAAACCGCCATGATTTATAAAGAGCAAACAGTTTTATTGTGCCATTAGAGTCGCGTTTTTGCGCTCACGATTAATTGCACTCATTAATATTGAACATGTACTTACAACGCCTGCATATGTTCAAATTGTCGCCCGTTATTACCTTTCCCAATGATTTTTCAATGCAAATCTTAAACGGCTTTTAATAAAAAAAAAACAAATACTAGAATACAATTTTATTACAGTTTACAATGAGTTTTATATGGTAATAATAGTAGCAGGCAGTGGTGCCTAGTCATTAAGGCTGTAAGTCTGCAGCCCCACCCATTGTTTAAGGAATCAACAGCTACCATAGTACATTAACATTAAGTAGTTTTGTTCATCTTATTCTTTTGTTGAAATTAACGAAAAGAAGGATTATGTTAAATATTTTTAATTCATATTGATTTTTATATTGGAAAATATTTTAATTATATAATAGAGTAGTCATTATAAAGCCCCACCAGTATGAAATAAAATTTTCTATTCTTTGTTTAAGGAATCAATAGTTACCAATGTACAGTGGAACCTCGCTTAACGAGCACCTCGCATAACGAGCATTTCGCTTAACGAGCAAAATGAATTCTACGAAAAATGACTCGCTTAACGAGTTACGATGAGAAGAGAAGTCCCGGA
>NW_017095582.1:8919-9996 GCF_001412225.1 Nicrophorus vespilloides
CTTCGATTTTCTTTGTCATCTTTGTTTAACCCGGTTTGCAAATATAATATGTGTTTGCTGTAATGCAAAAAACAAATTAATATATTGTGTCCAACCATTATTATACGTTTTTTTATATAAAAAAAATATTAAATCATTCTAATTGTATCTTAGTGTTGTTTGTCATCACAAATTTGTGTTCATACATGTTATTTGTGATTTTTTTGTGCAAAATTTAATAACTCTGACATGTCTCCGAAAAAAAAGCTAAAGAATAGAAATAACCATAGATATGAAAAGCAAAATCATGAAAAATCGAGACCAAGTTATACTTTTTTCTCCGGCATGGAACGTATTAACGGAATTTACATTGGTTTATATGGAAAAACGTATTTCATTATACGAGTTTTTCACTATAGGAGTAAAAATCCGGAAATTTTAGAATGGATTAAACGAGGTTCCACTGTACATTAATATTAAGAATGAATTAGTTTTGTTCATCTTATTTTTTTGTTGAAATTAACGAAAAGAAGGATTATGTTAAATATCTTCAATCCACATTGATTTTTATATTGGAAAATATTCAAGTTATTCCCGAAAACATGGATTTTGTTCAATATATCCTTAGGAAAAAAATGTATACTTTTTTTATTTTTTTTTATATATTTAGTATATAAGATGTCTTAGAAGTTAAGGAAACAAAAGGTTTTGTTTAAAATTTTCAATTATTTTTTCTGTCAATTGATCATTAATTAACCAATATACATTACAATGAAGAACGAATAGAATAAATAGCTTTTATTCTATATATTATTTTTTATATATTTCATTCAAATCTTTGTAGAAATTGGGACAGAATCCTTGTTAAATATTATCAATATTTTTTACTTTTAATCCTCTTACCAGAAACTTGATATACTTTCTATTGAATTTTAATTAAGTATTTAATAAATAATTTAAAAATATTTAAAAAAAATAAATATAAAATTTATCACAAGAAAAGTGTAATTATTTCAAAATTGCGGTCAATAGCGCTTTGTATATATTGTACAATATATTTTGTTTATTATTTGTTTACATAAATTTTATTAAGATAAT
>NW_017095582.1:10050-20862 GCF_001412225.1 Nicrophorus vespilloides
TATTTGTTTACATAAATTTTATTAAATTAAAAAATATGATAATATAAATCTATAATTTTTATTTAAATATTTCAGTTCATTTTAATTATGTATAATATCAAAATTTCATTATTTTATATATTTAATTTTGTAATATTCAAATAGTTTTTTTAGAATTTAT
Organism: Nicrophorus vespilloides; assembly: GCF_001412225.1. NCBI lineage: Eukaryota > Metazoa > Arthropoda > Insecta > Coleoptera > Silphidae > Nicrophorus > Nicrophorus vespilloides. The sequence goes on from NW_017095582.1 coordinate 10,211, forward strand.
TCAGTTATTTATTACAATTCGTTTAAATCAAAATTAATTTGAGTTTTATTAAATATAAAACGAAATATTTGGAAATATTAATTAAAAATTTTTAGTGTTGCATTCGTAAAATGATTTTATTATTTTGTAATTTGTTATTATCAGAATTTTATTTAAAATTTTACTTTTTGTGTGATTAAAAATATTTTTTTTAGAGAAAACAATAAAATAGTTTTTTTGTAATTAATAAATACAACTGATTATACACAAATAATTACATAATTCTTTCTTTCATGTTTATGACTGAATGGTTGTAATATTCACTTAGTATTTAATGAGATGAATTATTGAGTTGTTCCGATGGAAAGGAAGCTTATGGAGGTACATTATGGTAAGTCAACGGCGGAGATAAGCTTCGGGCGTAAATGGCGCAATGTACAGGATATGAATGCATAACAATATTACATTTCGAATATAGTGCATTGAAGATAGGAAATTTCCCTAATGTTTTGTGAAACGATTACTTGTTTCAATTTAATAGTTTGATGATTTCGATATTAATAAAAGAACTAGATTTCTGTAAAATCTATTGGTTTAAAGATTTTTTTTAATAAATATTATTCAATAAAGTCAAAATGTATAAAAATATTTCACTTATTTCTTTTCAATTCGTTTACAACTATATTATTATGTTAAAAATCATAAATATTTGTTTAATTTGTAGTTTATTTAGAACAAAAGCTTTTCTAAAAAAATTCAAATCAAAATGATTAAAAAATTAGAGACTCTTTGGTTTGAGGACAAAATTATTTAATATATTTATTATTTTTTAATTTGAGTACAATTTTATTAGTATGTTTTAAATTCATGAATGAAAAAAATGTTTTTAATTTACTTTACTATGGAAAAACGATTTACGCTTAAATAAATGTATAATTGTACTTTATTTGAATAAAAGGTTTTAACAAAATTTATATAAAATATCAATGATTAATTTTTTTTTTATTTATTAACTAACAGTTGAAAAACATATAAAAAACTTACTTTTTAAGCATATTTAAACTTTTACTATACTGAAATCCTACAAACTACATAAATAAAAGTAAATTGTTCATTGGTCATGTCTATGAATTTATCCATGAATTGTTATTTATAAATATATAAATAAATACATGTTATTTGTTATTCAAACCAAACCACATGATTTGTATGCGGGACAACTCTCAGATCCATCTTAGTCAAAGTCTGATTGACAGCGCGAAAGCAGAATTTTCTTAACCGAAAGGAATCCTCTTTTTTCTTCCAGTATTGATCTTCACTATTGTTTTTTCTTCTTATTATCATTACACGTTTGTTTCGGTTTCTTCCATTTATTTCTATCTATCGAAGACCTTTAGCCACAACGCACATCCAGTAAAAGTCAGTAACTCGAATAGTGCCCGGAGCACAAAAGCATCGACGTTTTAGCAGAAAAAGGACACAATGAAGGTTCATGCAATTAAAGCAATCGAATCCTTTCAAATCGATGAATTGAATGTTCTTCTTTACTTTTCCAATTACTTAAAGTACATTTGTTAAGTTGTTATTAAACTACTTAGAGTTTAATTATAGTAAAACTACGTTTAGCGTTTCCTCATTTAACGATGATTCGATCTACTACGTATAATTCGGATTCACTATAGTACGGATTGAAAATGTTAACATTATTTTACAATAAATTAAATTTTCTATTTTTATTTTTAGTATCTCTAAATCTGAACAGATTTATTTTTTTAATAGGTTTATGTAATTTGTTGGGATTTGGATGATCCTGAGAATAGTGTGCAAGGTCTTTGAAGTATACACAACATTATATGTTAACTCTTGTATATCAGTTGAAAAGCGATAAGGCATTTCTCCATTGTTATAAAGTTACCCTTCTCGTGCCTATCGGATGCTATCTCGAGCGAGCTCCCTAAAACTCTCTAATTTACTGGTAATTAATTGAATACTTCTAAGAATAGAACCGCAATGTGTAAGCAGTATCTTGCCTTAGGGATTTAGAAAGGTTCCAATTCACAACAGCAAAACGGTAAGATTCTTAGAATACTGACACATCATCTTTCCTTTACAAAATCTTGTACTTAAATATGATGTAATTAACAAATTTTATACAATCTTTTAAATTTATTTCTACATTATTTAATTTAGAAAATATATAATTTTTTTAAATTATTTTATCCTTATTTCACCATCAGCTACAAAGATTTTTCAAGGTCGAATTTTCAACTGTTTTTATTTTTGTGAATCTGCTATGTATTATTATGTTATGATGTATTTCAGTAATATAAGTGGCGTTTCTACAGATCTAACATCAAAGCTTATGTGTTTCCGATTAGAACTAAGATTCGATGAATGCGCGTCATATGTAAAGGATAAGGCGGATATATACGACGCTCGTCCGCAAATAGTTACTTAAATATATAGTCGTTTTCTTTCATTGTTATTTTATTTTTATTATCTATTCATATATTTTTTGAGTTCCAATATGGATTTTCTTATTTATTTTAATGTATATTATTTTCTGTCTGTTTATTGCATGCATTTTATGTTTTTTTCTGTGTATTTCTGTAAAATAAATTATATTGTAAAGTAATTAAAGTAAAGAATTCTATATTATCAGAAATAATAAATAATCAAATCACATTTGAAATTAGTAATTTATTATTCTTTTCATTCATACAAGTTATAATTACCAAATAACCATATTTTCAGCAATTTTGAATTCAATTTTGGGTATCACAAATTTTATCAAACATCAATTCAAATCAATTGCCAATCGAAATGCATGGTAGAGAAATTGCAGAAACACCATGTTATATTACCGACAAGAAACTACTCCCAAAACTTTTAGCATAAACTATCGAAGAGGTAATCTCAAGTTTCCTGATTAAATACAAATAGAGGTTCAATTCGTGTATACAAGCAGCAGCAGTTAACTTATTATGTAAAAGTTATAGACTCAATGAATAAAATGCTACAAACATAATACAGCAATACCACGAATAGCTGTCTAATAGTGAATATTACTAAATGGAACAACACAAATAAAGATTTGACTGTATACAGGAAAGAAAATGCAGCATACCTCATATAGTCCGTGTAATCGATGTCGCAAAAATTCCCGACTGTTTGAAACCGGATTAGTCGAGAAACTAAATAAAATAGAAATAAACCATACAAAAAGTGATTTCTTATATAAAGGAAACAAAAAAAACGAACATTTATGTATAGGAAAATACTTTGTTTATTTTGAAATATTTATACCGGACTGTAATAAATCCGGACTAATCGATGCGAGATGTTGCTGTGTACTCGACATGCACATAAACGTGCACATTATTCCCTTACAATATACTATATTCAAGTCTTACTTTGTATAAAAGATAAATAAAAAATCAATTTACTGCATGAAATAATTAAGAATAAATTAAATTGTAATTTGATATTATTCCTTGAGATTGATTCAATTCAAAAACGTTGTGACAATAAAATTATGTTTATCGGAAATGACAGTTTTTCCGTACGTATCCTGTGCAGCATCTAATCTTGTTGTCGCATGCTACGTGGAAAACTGTCAATCTTATCGGTACAAAGCGGCAGAAATTTTTCATCGAATATTCAACATAACTTTACGTCGCGTCGCACATCCGTGCATATTCGAGGGGGTGCAAAATACACGAAAATTGATAGGTTGAACGGATGGAAATAGCGTGACGCGGTTTCAGGCAATTTTCGACGACGATACGGAATTCTTCAAATTATTGCTTAATTAATATGTGTAAAAAACGTGAAAAAAATCGAATATATTTTGAAAGTAAACGTGATGAATTAGCAGAAATTATGTATGTAATATGTTTAAGAGATAATACAAATTTATTAATATATATAACAAACAAAATAAAAATATTAAGTTATAATTTTTCAAACTGTTCAGTTTTTACTAAAATAGTTAGTGTTTTGTTAAATTTTAAGTAATTATTTTTTTATTGTATTTATGCTGAAACATGTTGTTATATCGACTGTACAAAGTTGTATTTAAATATTAGGTAATTGTTCTAATTATTTAGTTTAAAAAATCACTTGTTTTTGACCATTTTCAATTTTTAGATATTTTTTATCACTATTGAATTTAAAATGATTACTATTATAGAATAAATGTGAATAATAATAAATAAATGTTAGAGAATAAATTAAAAGAGAAAAATTTATGTTTCTTATATAAAATCATTTTTATTGAAGAAATTATTTTATACTTATATAACAGATTAAATTAACAATTGAATCTTCGACAATGTTCGATGAGGAAAAATATGTTCTTTTATTTACTGAAAAATCTTTTCACTCCCGCTGTTTCCCTCTTTTATTATCCCAATTAGTTTCCTTCCTACCATATCCTTCAACATCTGCGGAGCTTCATTCGATTAATCTTACTCCCAATATTGATTTATTTTGTAAACGAGTTTTATATTCTAGTCTGTTTTTATGTGAAACTCAATTTTCGATTATTGTGTACGTTACAACGGATATATAAATTATAGTCCGCTAAGTATATATTAATTTTCCTGCATTCCAACATGCATTTGTTTTATGATTAATTTGCACATATTTATCACCTTACTTGCATAAACGCACTCAATTATATATTTATATTTATTTGTTCTAATTATTGATTTAGTTTGTACGCGAGTTTCATTTTCTGTGAGATTCTCGTATGCTTTTGAGAAGTTCATTATGGAATTAATGTGATTGTTTAGTATTATTTAAGAAACTAAACATTTAAAACTTTTAATTATATATAATTAGAGATTAATTAACGTATATAATGGATATATTAATTATCGATTAATTGATAAACAGTTGTTATCTCATTCGTTCATAAAACCGTACACTTTACCAGAATTAATTCCATTATAGATTTATTTGATACACAAGTTTTATTTTATGTGAAATTTGATTCCATTAAAACTTTATTTAATTGTTTCTTAAATTGTGCAAGATTTAAGTCTTGTGTATTTTTTCCGTAAGAAGGATAAAATAAAAAATAATGTAGTTGTTTATCATCCTTTATATGGTAAATTCATGTTGTTATATTCATTTGAATACAACATTCGTTTGAACATTATCGAAGTTCACACGAACATACACATTGTACCCTACACCTCCTCCCATTGTTTATTAATTTTGTATAAGAGTGTTATTTTGTGTGAGATTCGTTTTTATATTAAACACTATGTGAGAAGGATAACATGGAAATAATGTGGTTGGTTATTATTACGATTTAACTAACTAAAATATTTAGTAAAAGTTATAAATAATTACTTCTCAATTAATGTACGTAATAGTATATAAATTAGTATTTAAATGTATATTAATCGAATTTTATTACCGATAGACAACTCATTCGCATTAACGTACTGAAATTTCACACATGTTTTGCTATACTAACAGTATTTATATAATTAGTGCCCAATTAACGCACATAATGCAAATTTCCCATAAAAAAAATATGTTTTTTTTTGCTATTTAATGCAAAACTAATGTAACCTCATTCTAATATTAATACATTTACTAACATCCATTATTGATATACTTTGTACACGAGTTTTATTTCATTTCATATAAATCAATGTTTTAATGTTTCATTCGCATTCATATTAAAGTACATTTTACTCTACTAACTCGCATTATTGATCATTTTATACACGAGTTTTATTTTATGTGTTTTGTATAATATAATTTATATTTTTTCTATTTAGTAAATCAATAATTAATTAGTTGTTTAGAATTTTCAATTATATATAATTATTGCTCAGTTAACGTACATAACTGATATATTAATTATAGTTCGCTAAACGAATGTATATAAATTGGATATAAATCCCGATGGAAACGGACTCGCCGTTCACCGTTCGTGAACACTTTGCTATATTTACTCTCGTTCTTTAATATGAAAATAAATTAAATTCCAAACAAATGTCCTGTTAATTTTTATGTGAATGCCCCAGGATGATGCGATTTGTGCAAAAGTTTTATTGCTGACGGTAACAATGAAGAGATGAATAATAAATGCACATAGGCTCCGTGATAAAAAGGGTTTGGACTAGACGAAACAACTGTATTTTATTATCTTGTCCAGATTGTGTCATATAAAATCTACAATCCACGGCTACTTCCTTCTTTTATTTATATGTAAAATTTATTTTGCAGAGCATTTCATTACATCCGTCTGGTCTGGTGCACGCTGGGGAAAATTTGGTCCTTTCGTGCAGGACTAGCGGCGGTGGAGTAGGCAGCTTCGGAGGCGGCGGTTCGCAGCCGTCCTTCCGCTGGTTCAAGGATGGCCTCTTTGTCAACGTCACAGAGCCAACCAGGCAAGTAATAAAACGTTCCCATACGCATGCTAATATGCTGAACAAGACGTCCAACACTACGAATTTATTGCCAACCCCATTTACTTTACGACCTTTTTTTTTCCTTCTTCGGTCCCTTTCTCCGTCGCAGAGGAACCCTTTTAACTCTGCCTCTACATTAACTTCCGTCCTTCATAAGACAAAAGAATTGAGAAGGATAATATGCAAATAATATCATTATTTAGCGTTACCATTTAATTAACCAACAATTAAAAAGATATTTAGCAGTTTTAATTGTATACCTTTAGAATTCAGTTAACGTACATAATTTCCATACGCTAAGCAAATTTATTTTAATACGATGACATTTATTTTTATATATACTCATTTTATCTCATTATTTTATTTATTCGCAGATACGTACTCAATTTTCAGTCAAAAGACAAATAAATCTATAAATATAGAAAAATATCGCTATTTAATTATCAAATATTGGATTGGTTACTTTGGTACTTGTAATTGTATACAATTAGATTCAGTTATCACTATAAAGTACCTCTAAGTAAATTAATTTTCGGTTTATATGAGGGTTAATTCATATAGAAATGCATGCTTTTACCATTTACGTTACATTTTCTCTCATCATTCGCGTATGCGTACTTAATGGTCACGCAAAAAAACAAAACCATTAATAAATATGGAAAAAAAGAGGATATTTAATTATTCAATAATTAAATTAATATTTGGATCGTTTAATTGTATGTAGTGTTCAGTTAACAAATTAGCAAATTCCAGTACATTAAGCAAATTTATTTTATGCAGGCAGTAAATTCCTATAGAAATAGATGCTTTTATATTTTCTTGTGCAGAATTGTTTTATGGTTCGAACGAACGTACACTTTACTTAATAATATTTCAATTAATATTTCAATCACATCGTCATATTTGATGTTTCCATAAACCAAGTTTTAACATTAAATAAGAAATATTTTAACTGGAAAATAATTTAAATACACCATAAGAATTCTCTGCACACAACTTATGACTAATTTAATTGTACGTAAATAGGGATATTTCTATGTTAGTTCATAAAAGAGAGTTTTGAGAAATCATGTACGTATCATCGAACAAACGCAACAAATTAACATTTTAGCGTTAATAGGCCAGAAGTATGATATAAGCAATTGTAAATATACATGATGACTCAATTATTTAAAGCAAGTTAAAAAATACCTTAATTTTAACTTTAATTTATATGTAACAACGAAGAACTAACAAAATTATAATTTTAAATACTAATTACTACTAAAAACTAGTACAATTATCTAATTAACCACACAAACCACTATGCAGCGCAATGACGTTAAAATGTTCAGAGGTTGCATTTAAAACACATACTCACAAATATATGTATATAAATATTTCTTTCATTTTTATTTTGTAATGCATCCCCAGTGTACGCTTCCGGTTTCGCTTGCGGCGAATTTGCCGTTCAATTCCGAAACGTGCCTACGTTATGCGAGGGTGGGTGGTAATGTTGTCGTTCAAAGTTTCCTGTTGTCCTTGGGGCGAGTTTCAGCGGTTTGCCAACCATCCGGAAATAAGATATATACAGGCATATACACACAATACATATATATACACTGAAGCCGTACGCCTTTTTTAAGCTCCCTCTTTGTGATTGTCTTTTTTTTTTCTTCATCCCAGTTCGCCCTGAAAGAAAATGGAATATGAATAAAATCTTGTAAAAAAATGGAAATTGCCTACTTTAATGTCAAGTCGCAAAGATTCGTCTTTGTTTATTTCTGAATCAATTCTTTTATGTCAACAACTAATTCAGTATATTTCTTTACATTTGATAAAAATAATAAAAAATAATTTTCTTATGTAACACACAATACCTATGCGCCATTTAGCACTTTATAATCATTTAATTTACTACTAAGATGTTTATTTTAAGATTCTAGTAGTCCGAAGTAGGACTATTTACATGAATTCTACCAACGATTACATAAATATTTACGTAACTTCGTGGAGCATAGAGCCTTTTTGCCTATTAAAAATTACCTTTCGTAGCAATCTCATCTACATTTTTTTAGAGATATTGGAACTGCAATTTATCATCAAAAGAGCCGCATGCGATCCAAGAGCCATTATATATAAACTATGCAAAATAATAATATAGACAAATATATTTCTAAATTATAAGTGTAAATATTTTATATTCACTATAGCAATATTTGTTTGTGGTGCAGTAAAAAATGTTTCATTTAATATTAATTAAATGTACTCCTTTGTACATAATACAATGTTTGTGTTACGTTTGAAGTGTTATTTTACTGCTGAATGTTTCGTACAATAATTAATTGTATACATAATTAAAGCATTGCTGAAATAACTTGTAATAACTTTGTATACTGACTAACATAGCAGTAGCGAAATGCCTAATAATGTATTGCATATATGTTTTATTTTATCCATTATATTATTATAATAGCATCAATAATTGCTAGAATTGTGTAATTACATAAAAAAATACAGATTGAGATATATAAAAGGCATAAATTATGCTATTATTGATATTAAATTATCATATTTGATTAAAAAGTTAAAGAACTAAATAAATACAAGTTATTTAAAAAAAACGTATTTTTTTACATAGAAAAATCGTCTTAAAATTGAATTGTGTCTTATTGTCATCGGTAATAAAATATTTGTTTCTAAAAATATTCCCATATATTTGTTTCGTCTTATTGTATGAAAATTGCTCAAGTTGTCAAATATAAGAAATTTCACAAATTCCACATAGTGTGTACGCAGCATTACCTAAACGTTGCAGTAAAAATCGTATTGATTTTCTAATTTATAAAATAATCATTTATTATTACTTTATGCAAGTCAATTAACTTACTTGTATATGTACAAAAATAATAATTAACTGTTAAAAATTGCTATTGATCATATGCCTTATATTAATTACTTTTCATTGATTATGCCAAAAAAAAATGGAATTTAAGTAAAATAATACACTTTTTTCAGTTATATGGTATTTTATAATATTTAATAATGTAAGACTATTTCTTGTGATATTTTATCGCTTTTTTACTCAATTTTTAACATCGTTACTCGCGTGTCGTCTGAGAAACTCCGTTAAATATAACGTTAATTTATATAAATATATAATTGATTAAATTGAAGAAAAAATATGAAGGTTTATTTTGTTAAAAATCAAACAGTATTAGAACAGTCTTAAGATAGTAATAGTTGCAAATAGTTCAAGTATGAAAGTGTAAGATTTGGAACATGTAAGTAGTAATAAACGCCATCTTGAAACCCCAACTTGAAAAACAAGTATCTTCATAATCACTACTATCGTTTGTTTCTGATTGTTTGTGTTTGTCTGATTCCATGGCTATATTAAAAAACACTACTCGCAAATCGTCTGACAGACTCTGCTAATAATTCCTTAAACGTATTACTCTAAATTGGTGTGAAGTGCTATTACAAATCGTCAGTCAGTATGAAGAAGGTGTATAGGTCGAGGTCGTCCCACCATGATTATATTTGCAATGAAACGATTATTTTTTAAATTATAATGAATTTTTCTTCATTAATTTATCAATTAGAAAATTATGATATGTATTTAAACAATTATAAGAAGATATGCATTAAGGATAATAAAATGAACTTTAATAGTTGACAAATATTTGATGTTGGTAATGAAATATAAAGTTTTCGAGAAAGCTCGCAGTTTTGCAAACATAATTTCCGGAAGTAAATATGTACTGATAGTCAGCAATAAATAGGAGAAGACGTTAGTTTTTATTGCATAAAGTGAAATCTAATTTAATGAAATATTTTCATTACCTTGTCTCGTATTCCTCGGAATAAGAACAATCCGTTTTACGAAAGGTATTAACTTCGGCCTTTATGTCTGCATCTAAGCCACGTGCAGATGGATATAAGAAACTGGGAAATGTTTATACTAAATGTATGTGTATCTGTATGTGTATATATACTGTGCGGGGGCGTCGTTAAAATACTTGCGAAGATGGAGGAACGCTGGAGAAATTAAATTTAGTTAACGGCCTGCTAGAGGGGAAGCTAATTTACTTCAATTGCCCCAGACGCATTATTTCAATTAAGTTTCGGTAAATAAATTAATATAGTTGAACACAAAATGCCGCATGGTTTATGCTTTATCATGTATATACAAATTTCCAAAATTTAATATATTTGTAGTGTTGACTTTACTATATTCATTTTATTTTTACAAATTTA
>NW_017095582.1:20870-25640 GCF_001412225.1 Nicrophorus vespilloides
CAAAATCTAATTTATATTTTAAATTTCACTTAAATTAATACGTCACGTATCATTCACGACTTAACTTGTAGTTAAATATGTATTACTATGCTCTTTACGAGTTATCTCATAGATCATTTTCATAGAACGCCCAAAAATTAATTATTTTGTAGGAAATAATAAATTAAACTTTTTTAATATCATAAAACAATGTATTTAACATATTTATTCTTAATACACTTAAATTAAGTATAATGATTTATACTTAATGAATTGTTTAATAATGTAAACTTCAGGAGTAAATTACCCTTTTAGGACGTTAATCAAATAAAATACTTTCCTATAATCTATGTATCCATATAAAATATTAGAATTTGCCCTCTCCCTATCATAATGGGGTAAAGCCAGAAAAAAAATGAATATATTTTGGGGTAATAGGTACAGTTCCCTGTATTCCAATTAAATTGATTGATTTAATTTATATTCTTGTCATCTATTGATTATATGATTATATATTAATGTCATTGTAATTTTATGTTTTTTATGGTTTACAGTAATAAATGGATAAAGGAATACGAGAATTCGGAGACGAGGGATCAATACGTCTCGGAATTGGGAATAAAGAATGCATCACCCATTGACCAAGGGTCCTTTACGTGTCAGACGGTGGAGGATGGTATGCAAAAATGTCTCTCGAAGAGGGTAGACGTGCGAGCTGCCCCCAGAGTCTGGATTGAGCCAATGAGTCTGACAGTCAGAAAGGTAAAGTGCTTACTGGGGCATTAATTAAAGGCTGATCCTTTAGCTGTTTTTCCTTTTTTATCCTGGATTCTGGGGATGATGACGCGTGGGACTACTGTTGCAGGGCGAGAACTTCACAATTAAGTGCTTCAGTATGTCAAGCGGCAGGAGGCATAAGAAGAGCAAGTATACTTATAGTTGGACCAAAAACAAGGAGCTGCTACCTATTAAAACCGATACCGAACACTACGAGGTTCTGTTTCCCATGGGCAGTATTCTTCAAGTATCTAGTATTAACGTAAGTATTTTTATAGTTTATACAACGATTGGATAATTTGTATTATTATCATTAATATTTTTTTAAACTATATATTTAGATAAGAATCTAAACGTTCATGATGTTTTATAATAAATTACAATATATAGGATGAAGGCTTGAGACATGAATGTTAGTACATAATAATTGTACAAGAACCTACTTAAAACTACAAAAAACCGCTATAAATTCCATAGTATGCTTGTTAGTATACAAGTTAGTAAAACAATAAAATTTTAAATCAATATTTTAATCGATTTAATATATATATAAATAAAAATAAATAAAATGCATGAACAAAAACAGAAAATTTACAAATTATAAGTAAATCTACAAAATACAAAATAAGCTAATTTCACGAATTTCTCATCTAAAATTTTGCCCATAATTTTTACGTAATTTAATTATTATTAAAGCAATTCCAATAAGAAAAAATACAAAATTTAGTTCATTTTGTATTTTTTGTACAAATCAAAGATAACAAAAGTGACTCAATGGAACAAAGAATAAATATTTCAGTAGAAAAATGTGAATTGAAAAAACAAATATAAATTGAGTTGGTAAACTTATTTTTCAATACTGAAGAAAACTTAATTGTGGAATAAAATGAATACATTATTTTGAAATAAATTATTAATTAAATAGAAGTTGCAAATTTATGAAACTATATCAAACTAAAATTTATCTAATTACAATATTATTATGTTTGATCATTGAAAAATAAGAAAGTAATTGAAATTTTCTTAAAATAAAAATGAATAGTATAAATAATTGTAAATAATATTAATGTAATTTATAAAACATGAATTCAGCAAATAAAGTTTCAAGATATAAAATCAAATGTTACTCCATGGACGAATAAAGATACTCACACAGATTAGACCAAACACAAACAACATACGAACCGTAAATAACTTGAACAAATATGAACAAGCAGAAAGATACGGGTATACGATGTACACGATTATACAATACAGCTTGATAGAAGCGAAGAGAAAGATATTAATATTAAATGTTCTATACTGACACATTTCATGATTATAATTTGTTCGTAATACCCTAAGCCTTAGAACCTAAGAAACATCAAAGGAACTGTAACAGATTTATAAAATATAAGTAATAAAATATATATATAAAAACTTGATAATATATTTTTTTAAATGCTCATCTTATAAAATAATTAACTAGATTTATTTTCAAATTAATTAAATTATCCTATATCCTTTTTTAATTTTATGAATCTTCAATAATTGATGTTAGTAATTAGAAATTTTATGAAGGATTATTTATTAGAATTTCATAAGTTACAAAGTTTTATCATCCTTTTAACTAGCTAATCATATATATTTGCAAAGTAATTTGTATAAGTACTAGTAGAAAGACTTAATGATTCAACTACTCCATCAATATTGTCTGTTTCCTATCCCTTATTTCTACTGAAATACTTTTGACAACTATTTATATTATCTAAAAACATCTGTCAAATAATCACGTTCTTGACAAATACTTGACAGTTAATTCATAATGAATAATATATATTCATTACATAGATGATATATAGATTGTCAAGTCTATATTATAGAATTAATCCTTCCAAATTTTTATTGCAACAGTATTTTTATGAAAGTTATATCAAATCTGACAATTATAATGCAATGATGGCGAACCAATTATACGCCTACTTATTTTAGGTGTAATTACTTTTTATTTACGTATTTTGATACACCGATTCGCCATTTGCATTCAAAATTTGCAAATTAAATAATGTTGGTCCTGAAAAATGACTCATTTCAGGATGCAATATAAAAGTTTTTTTTGGAAATTTTCATTTGAACCCTTTTCTAATTGCTAAGAAAATTATACTTTTTATTTTAGCATGAATAAATTAAAACAGTTACAAACATGTTTATAATTGTTTTAATCTATTAAGACTCCAACATTGTTATTTTAATTCTTTTTACAGAAATCTACACAGTTCTCATGCCTCGTACAAGATTCAGCAGTTTGGGCAGAACAGAGTATCCTGGTGAACGTCATCGACAGCCACCTGATAAAGACGTGTCCAGGTGAGAGGAAGTTGAAGCTTCTGTGGCCGGAAACGGCTCCCGGCACTGAGAGTTTGCAGGAATGCCCTGCAGGATACTCGGGCGTAGCAAGGCGAGCCTGCAATTTGCGAGACGCCGGTCAGCCGACTTGGTACTTGCCCGACTTCGCAGGATGCACACCTACCAAACTCATTCAACTCGATTACGACGTAAGTGAACTCAATTTGGAAAATTACAAAGTACAGCAGCATCGATCGATAAGTTAATTCATTACCGCAACTCACCCTCGCAACCCCTCCATTAAACTTAGAAACTTAAAGAATACTTCTTGCACGCTTCAACTTCCGAAGCATCCAATAATTATTTAATGGCTCTTCTCAAGAATATCACTTTTGCACACATTAGTACCAATTAAAATACCACTTTAGGGACATCAACCATAATAAATTAATTGAATTAAATAATTATAAGCAAGTTTCACTATAAATTATGCATTTAGCATTTTTTTTCTTTTGAATAAGTTATCATATTAAATTAAATTTATATAATAATTTTTTATTGAAAAAATACTGATGTAACGATTTTAGATTCTAAAAATAACAGTACATAATATGTATAATACTTTTACATAATAAATAAATATATTTTCATATATTACTACATAAATTTATATAAAATATTCTATGTAATCTAGTCAATTTAAAACTTTTTAAATACTTTATACATTTTTAATGCAATTATTCATAACTATTATATTTGTAATTAAAATTAATATTTAGGATTAAATTATTTTTAAAACTGTACTTAATTATAAACTTCTTAATATACCAATTAAAATCTGTGTAAGAGATAAACATGGTAGGGTGTAAAGTTATGAGATCACCCTTGGCCGGACCCTCGGCGCGACACTTTCGCAAGTTCTCACACGCTTTTCCTTCATAGTTTCAGAAGATTCGGCTGGGTTATGGGTCGGGAAACGCGTTAACTATTCTGAAGGGCTACAAGAAGTATTTGGTGGATGGGAAGTCCGCTCTCCTCCCGGGCGAAGGGTCCCGCATCCTGGGCCTCGTCCACGAAGTTATTTCCTACATAAACAACTCAATCGCGACGGACGTCAGGAATACCGTCCTGGAGATCGTCGATCAGATCCTTCAGAGAAAGCAGGCGGTCATAAATCAAACGGTGAGTGGCATGCCTTGATTATTCCATACAGACTTTTTTGTACATACACTTTTTTATTCACTTGCAATGATTCGGAAATTTTCTTGAAAAAATGTTTTTATTCTATTTGTGTTATTACACAATATTAATCGGATTATATTTTATAGACCATGAGTAACGATATATTTTGACAGCTTGAATTTATAAGTTTATAAAAACATAATAATTAGGGGCTTTTATATGAATAAAAAAAATGAGATTAAATTTGAAAATTTGAATTGTCTCATGCTTAAATATACTAAATCTAAGATTAACAAAATTTGCCTTATTCTTGTTAAAGGTGCAAAATAGTAAAGAAAATAATAAACTTAATAGTCTAAGTAGCTAAACAAGATGAATACTAAGAATAAGATCAGTTATTACAGTTTCTGGAAGACTATCTCATTTATATTAAACAAACAAAATGGTACTAAATCTAAATCTAACAAAGTTAAGTAAAACTAGCTAATCATATATTTTTGCAAAGTA